>NW_027041826.1:803737-809379 GCF_033297395.1 Canariomyces notabilis
GCCCCCGCCTCCCCCTCCGCCAAACATACCTGCAAACCCATCCAGTCCTCCTATTCCCCCTAAATCCGCCCCAATCTCTGGCGGCTCCATATTGAACGGCATGAACCACGCCGAGCTAGGGTCCCCAAACATAGCGTTCAGGACCGCATCGGCAGGGTGGGGGTGTCCATGCCCATGACCTCCATGCCCGTGTCTGTCGTGGCCACCGCCCCCTTCACCAGCACCTTCTGCCCACCCGGCAAGACCACCTCCGCCCAGTCCGCTGGATGGGTGGTCTACCCCGCCAACTCCGTATGCGCCAAACACGAGCTGACGGTCGAGGCGGCTCATACCGTGGGCGGCGGTCAAGGGCATTGCGAAGGGATCTGGGGAGAAGAAAGATGCTGGTGGCGGAGGATGATGGTGATGGCGGGATAGGTGATGGGATACAGCAACTGGCGAGACGGGGGAGAGCGCGTGATACGAGTTAGCTGAATGAGCAACTGATAAAGGGTTAAACGAGTTTGATCCGCTGGCCGGTTGTTGGCCTCCGCTGAGGGTGCCATTGGCCGTGTTAGAGAAGGCGCGCTGGGGCTGGAGGCGAGCAGTCGCCGCATGAATCTGCTCCGCAGTGGCAGATTGATGGCGGGCAAAGTCTGTCTGGAGGGGTTCTAGGACCTGGTCGGGACCACCGGCGCGGGAGGTGGTGCTGGCTTTTCGGACCATGGACTTTCGTTTGAGTTGTGAGCCAGGCTGACCGGGACGTGGGATTCCGTTGGCGGCCGCATTCTCGGCGCTCCGCGGCGAGAGAGTGGTGAAGAACTCTTCGACAGTGTGAAGTTCCGGCTTTTGCTCAAGCACAGCGTCGTCCCCTTTCTCTTTCTTCTTGTACGATGCAGGGTCTAAGAAATCAGATTGCGATACGCCATGCGGATAGCGATCAAACCAGTCCCCGTACTGGAAAATTGGCGATGACGGATTCTCGCTGGCAGGATTTCCCTGTCTAGCTGCATCGGCGCAGGTGCGATATTGTTCCCGGAGATTCTCAGACATCCAATGGAACATGCCCCAGTACCGCTTCATCTTGGACAGGAACCTGACGTTGGTCGCTAGGTTTCGTTTCGATGTAGCTTCCATCGTGGGGTTACCGGAGAATATGCCGAAGATGTGAACAGTGCTAGACAGAAAGGCGCAGTATCCTGTGAACGGAGCCGTGATAAAATGCGACTCGGCATCCTTGAGCAACTCCGAGATCCTGTTCGCTGCGGCGAACGCCTTCGCCCCGGCCTTTGTCACGAATGCCTTGGGCACATCTTGCTGCAAATGGCCGCTTGGTGGCGATACGGCAAACCGATTCATGAAAAGAATGTTCTGTTGGATAGAGATGTGCAGGAATAGAAACTGGTTGGCCATGTTGTCCGTCTCGTGCAGGTGAAGATTCTCAGGTGTGTACACCAAAGACTCGGGCAGCTCGGTCAAGATATCTTCGGTCTGCTTGATTAACTTGGAGTACTCGGAATCCGGACTCCACATTGGGTGAGGATCCAGCTCTTTCCCGCCCTGATTCAGGTAGCCGATGATTCGGCCCCATAACGTAATGGCCTTGATCATCCAGGCCGCGACTCCCATGTTTTCCTTGGCGTCCGTGGACTGGCCCTCCGTCACGGGCTCAAGAACCTGACCGCTGAGCGTTTCGGTGGGACCGGGGATGTCGTACTGGAAATTCTTTTCTTTGATAGGAAGCGGAATCTTGAGCGTCTCCTCTCGGATGAACGTCGGTCTGTCGGTCCCCGACGAGTTGAAACGGTCCATCAAGAAGCAAGCCCACATTGTCCGTCTTCGAATCTCTCGGTCGACGAAGCTGAGTTGAGTTTTGCCGGTGATTCGAAGCGGGTCGTGCTCTAAGTCTTTGTGAAGCTGGAGTGCGAAAGCCATGCGAATCGCTTGCCCTCCCAGCGACCAGCTTCGTCCCCCATGACACGTGCCAAACTCGTGCAACCCCAGGATGAGCAGGCACGTCAAGATGGTAATATTGGGCCACTCATATCGTTTCGTCAGAATATCACGGGCAACGGAGGCCCATTCCTCCCCGCGGAGGAAATTGGGATGCGTGTTGAGCTTCGGGTGGTTGGAAAAGCGTGCCGCAATTGCGCAGACTGATAGGACCAAGACCGGGGGAAGGGCGCCGGCTCTGTTTGGAGTCACCATTGTCAGCATAGCTTTCAGAAGCTATCGAGTGGCTCGGCATACCTGAGCTTTCTCATAAAGCTAGGCTTATGGAGAAGATGATATGCCTGGCCGTATATGTTCTCAAAGAAGACCTCGGCGAGGTGCTCCTGGATCTCCTTTGAAGGGAGAGCGTCGCCTCCCTCAAGCAACAGTTTGCTTTCTTCGGCCTCCTGCACCAAGATCGAGGAGGGCTTGTTGGGACCATCAAGCTTCGACCTCGACGGGGCGCGAGCCCAGTGGTCCAGATCGGGGCCAAAGGCCTCATCAGCGCCCCGTTTCTTGGCAGCCGCTGCCTTCCCACTAGTGAGTGTACCCGGGATTGCCGGCTTGACCACGGCCCGAGTCACGGACGACGCGATTGCATCCTGCTCGGCTTTTGGTACAACCTTGATGATGCGCTCCTCCATCCTCTTCAGCCGCTTGTCCAGCATGGCCATGTAGTCAGTCCTCGGGGCAGCCTTCCGTGCTGTGACTTTGTAGACGCAAGGAATGCGTGACCGGAGACAATGCTTGCATGCAGGTTTCTCGCCGGAACAGCGTATCTTTTTTCGGCGACATGCAATGCAAGCTAACGGTAAGCGTTTCCTCTCCTTTCCGGCCTTGGTTTTGAGCTCGCTCCATGCGGGCGCAGTATCGGCCTTCTCCCCTTTAGACTTCCCCCCCATGTCGGTTCCACCTCCCAGGCCGCCCGTGGCAAGACCGAACTCATCAGACATCGGCTCCTCCAACGAATTGGCGCCATTGCCGTTGCTGTCCGGCGTACTATTTTCAGAAACCCCCGGACTGGTCCGCCGTGGACCATTGGCACCGCCGTAGCCCGAGGTTTGAACGGTGATGGACGTTACCGAGTCCTGTCGGTCCGGCATCGACGCTATCGAAGGCCGCTGAGATGTCGTGAACACATCGGGGGCGTGATCATCGAAGGTAGACGGTAGGCCATCCATAGGAGAGTCTTCTAATGGATTCTGGTACTCGAACCGAAAATCCCCGAAGTGAGAGTCATCTGCGAGATCGGAGGCGGCCGTGATGGTCCCCAAAGCCTCATTGGAGTTTTCCAGCTTGAGGGCTTTCAATGCGGCAGACTCGGATTGGGTAACGTGAGCTTCCGTGTCGCCAGCGGAAGGAGAGAATTCGAGTTCCAATGGGGAGAGATTCTTGAGGTCGTCCAGAGCGTCGCTTGGTGACATGGCGAGGCTATCCAACTATCCCTATCGACAAGGCCTTCTGCTCAATTCACGGGCCTCCGTTGTTCGACAAACTGACCAAGTCGATACGCTGCTTTCGAGACCCCGCACGGCGTACTCAAGTCTCAAAGTCCTCCACTCGAGATGGATTGAACGCGAAATATTTTCGAGCGCCGCATAAGAGGCTGTTCTCATAATAGTGCTTGAGCGTGAAGGGAGAATGCCGACATGTCTCAAGGAAGTGTGTGTGTGAGAGATTGTGAGTAGCGACGTGCTGCCGTGTTTCTCCGGGTGCGTGTGTAAAGGCAGAGCCTGCGAGGTGTCTCCAAATGTTGTTGATGGGGGAGAGACCGGAGCAAGCGGAGTGGCGAACTGGGGCCGGAACCAGTGGTGTCCCAACGAACGAGAAGCTGGATTCGCTGAGAGATGGTCCAAACAGACTTACACTAGTTCAGTAAAGAAGCGTTTTTCTCGTGGTTGAATTGTGGGGTAACATCCCAGTCTGTCTGGGGGTGATCAGAGGTCCGAGTGGGGAGGTTACATAGCCTGTCTGGGGTCAGGGTGCCTCTGCGCGACACCAAATATCGCCTCTTTCTCCACTGCGATTGGTTGTGTGCGAACGAGATCCAGAACGACGTCGAGCGAACCATCCGGTTGCGGGCACCTCAGGCAGGACGCAGAAGATCGAGAGGAGGGCCAAAGCATTGTCCGTCTCGGTTCACCCACAACGGAACATACATCCAATATAGTGTGCTTCGAGCAGGCGGGAAGCAGCATCGAAAAACTGGGGGAGAACAGGGAAGAAGGGTGGCTTAAATTCGGCGAATGGCAAATAGATTGATCACGGGGGAGGGGGGAGGTTGACAGGTGCAAGGGAAGTTCAAAGCTTGGGCGGGCCGACTCAGCAATTGCACATATTCATGACAACCTCTCCTGCCCTCCCAACCCCTACCTCCTTGCCCCCCATTTCCTCTTGAGCAGAAAGACGCATGTGGGAGATGGATGCTGCAGCAAAAGTAAGATGCAGCAAGCGCCGCCCGCCTGAGACCTCTCGGTCTTCGGTCCGTTATGGGAAGCGCAACCCAACCCGCTGCAGCCACGCTCGCGCAACCTCTCCCGTCATGCGTGAGGTGCACCTTACATGCGTCAAAAAAGACAAGCCGCAGAGACGTATTGTTGTGCAGCTGAGGCAAGCCAAAGCAGTTGTCAATCCATAGAACAAGAATACGACCTAATCCAGCCACAGCAGGACAGTGAAGATTGCTACTTCGTTCCCCGCACGGGCGCCCTTGTCGAGCATGTACGGAGTACGGATCCTCTTTTGCTTCCATTTCGAGAGGGTGGGGAGAACAAGATTATTACACTACACTACATACAGTAGTCCTTGGACAAGTATCCGTACATACCCCTTCTTTGCCCCGGACTGGTGTCGCCAGCATGGAAGCAGCCCTAAGCTACTAGTAGAATAAACTACCTTAGTGTGTGTGGGTGGCTGAGTGGACTCGTGAACTCGTGTGCGCCTTGCAATGACAGGATACACAGTGATGGCAGATTCCGAGAATACGCCGGTGCGCGATATATAATACGGCACCTGAGGTAGGTACCGTGAGGCAGCATTTCCTGTCTGTCTCCAGCAGCTCCTTTGGCCCCATTTGATATCTACCCGGGCTGCTACTGGCCATGCTACCGAATGATTCAGCGGGGACGTCGATTGCTGCATGCCTTTTTTAGCGATGACTACCGCCTTTCTAGGTTCCGGCCGAGATTGTTTAACTGATCGTCGTCACAGGCGGAATGAAGTCTTATTAGGCTCGGGCTGACAAGCCCCGATCAAATCGTACAGTGCAAAACGTGGCACCAAGCCACCAGGCGTACGCTAGCATCAGGGCCAAGAAGATTTAAGAGCAACGACAAAACGATTTCGGAATCTCCCGAAGAAAATGTGCTTCTAGGTTGATTAACGTGAGAACGAGAGCTAACAGATGTTTATTACTCCGGTAAACTATGTAAGTTATGTCTGTACGCTATAACATGGAAGTTACTGCAATGCTGTCAGTATCAACACCATACAGGCTGCTGTTCGGTATTTACGCAGCAGCTGAGGCATCACAACGACTCTACACGACGCGACCTTTCCTCCAGCAGCATAAGTGATACACTTTCCGTATTATTTAACGAAAGTATCAGTATTTCGTAGTGTGTGTATTATTCCGATGCTCTGTGACAGCTAGTAAGTACACTTCGTACGAA
>NW_027041826.1:812109-949162 GCF_033297395.1 Canariomyces notabilis
AGGAAGTAGGCAATTAAACGCGTTACTGTCCGGGTATTTTGGCATGTCCGGTTTTTTTGGCACCAACTCTTTAGAGTTGGCCCCCTGAGTGGAACCAAAGCTCGAGCCAACAGGTAAGCCCCGCTTCCCCACACATTTCGAACGTCGTTGGCGACATGCCGCTGCTGCGTCAAACATCCAAACTTGAGGCCAACAAACCAAGGTAGCTTATCTAGGTGGGTAGTGCATACTCTATATACAACACTCTCGCCGACGCTGCCTCGGATACCTACTTGGGCCGTACAATACAACACATGCCTACGTACGGCTGGCAATGCTCGCAATGCCCTTTCTTACCCTGCACTTCGCGCTTAACCTTCACCTGCATCAGAAATGAGAACGAGGACCCGGACCTGTCGTTGGTCCCTGTGCTCAGTCTGCTGAACATGGTCAGCAATACGCTGTGTGACACCAAACCCGGCTATGTATGCCCAAACGGCGAGCCGTCTGTGGAGCGCCAACGCGGCTCGATTCGATCCGTCCTCTTTGCAACTTCCGAATCGGCATATTGATTCGTCTATCCGACAATTATCCGCGACTGGAGGGAAGAGCGCAGGTACTTGGCTGTACACACTACAGCTCTTTAAGCGCTATGTACATATCCTTTCCTTGAATCGGGATGGTAGGCGAGGTGCTTGTCGAGCGCGCCGACTGCTACCCCAGATTAGGTATGTCCTCTGTAGTGCATTGTCGCCGAGGTGCCCAGGGAGGGTTGAGGCCGACCAACGGCTGGGTCTTCGCCCCACCGCTGCGACCCCGTTCCGAGCCATTACCACCTCAAATCCCGGATCAACGATTTAGGCCGAGCGGCGATGCGAGAGCCTGGAGCTAATGTCGCTGATGTCAAGCGGCCCATGTAACGATTACTGTAAGGTGCGGCAGAAGAGCCATCTACAAGACCGTCTTATTGGGCACCGTGGCTTGGCTTACAGCTCGCATCTTTTGTCTATGCATGGCAGGCCGACTTCATGTACGAGGTGATGGGCTGCTAATCCCATCACCCATCTAGGTACTTTTATGCCTGGGTCTTCTTCAACCAACCATCCCCCGTGATGCACCCAACTCATGCACCGACAAAGCAAACGTGGAGGAAACATGACGAGAGTCTCCATTTGAAGCCTGCCCCATTCAATGAGAAGCTCGATAGCCCGCTCGAAGGATCTCACTTCGAGATGCTGCAGGTTTTGGTCGTGTGTGTGCCTCTCTGCCCGCCAGCCTGGATCGCCTGTCAAGGTAGACGTCAGAAACATAACACTTAGGTCTGGCAGTGCCAGCTAAGGAGCATCCGATGGTATATACAGCCACACCCTACCCGCCAGGTTCGGGATTAGTGTACCGGCCTGCCTTCTCGGATGCATTCCGGTTGTGTCGGCTGTGGCATTCGTCAATATTCTCCGGCTCCAGCCGCTGTCACGATGGCAATTGCCTGGTCTAGACAATGTCCACTAGCTGGGCAAGTTTTGGCAGGTTAAACGGGCTGATCCGGGGACACCCTGACACTGGGTTAAACCGAGTATGGGGTGCCCTTGAACATCAGCCAGCATACAGTGGTAGCAAACCGTTGCCAATCGGCAACAGAAGCCAGACAATATATAAGGTATGTAAGGCACCTTGTTAAAATGATGCAATGACTACCTACCAAGCACGACGACTTGAGCAGATGCTTCTCTCTCCCCGCTTCGTTGCTCTTCCCTTGCAATTATCCTGCCCTTTTGGGCCCCCATCCTGGTGTTGCCAATAGGCTAATTTATACCCCATGTTACATTCAAGTTTCTCGTCGCGGACCCTTAGTTCCAGTGTTGGTCCATTCGAGGCTCGATTGTCAAACGCGAGGAATCTAGCGTATCCGTACAACGTAGACGGGTGCAGATGCCAACTCAAGATGTACGATGAGTCCAGCATGATTACAGACACGCGGACAACTTCCCCGGTCCATTTTATCGTTACATGTATTCTCTCCTTCGTCTGTCTCATGGTAGCGGTTCTATCTGCAGCCCTTTGACAGCTCTATTCATCCGTGTGGACCATTCTCACACATGTCCACAAGCACCCGAGCACCAAGTACATACCGATTCTAAGGCTTTAAATGGTCTGGATCACAAGGAACATGCCGAAATCAACGAGTGAGATATGTGACGGGAACAAAGGCATCCTCTTGTCTTAATTCGGCGCGATTTTCTCAAGTTGATATATCCAATACTCCAAAGTGTCGTCGCGGAAGGGGTTTTTGCCCCCTTTGCCTTCCTCTTCTTCCATCTTCCTGGCTTGCTCTCTGACAGGCCTCTTCTCTTCTCGTACTTTAGACTGAGGCTCATGCCACACCACTCCAATCTCTTCGGCTGCCCGTTTCTCGCCATCTGACAAATCACCACCCTCGAGGTATTCTAGTGTCTCACAAACCCGGTCAACCCAAGTTTGTTTCCAGAAGTGAACGATACCAGGAATGGCTTGGTCTGTATCTTGGAGAATGGTGCGCACGTTCCCTTCGAACTCACGCACCAACTCTTCGAAAACTTCTAGCTCATGGGCATGCTCGTCCTCGATCTCGTCCGAGTCTTGGCAATTTCGTGCCTGGGAGTCCTCTCTGAACAGCACAACAGCGTCGTAGCAGGTACATGTATGGGGAAGGGCTAGCGCCTCGAACGTGAAGTGTCGAACTGCCTCGGCATGGTGTCTGGCTTCATAATGAGCCGAGAAATTCTCGAGGTATTTGGCACATATCAAGCCTAATTCGGTCACATCGTCTCTATCGGGCGGTGTAGAGAAAAAGTTTCGCAACCCCAGGTACAGATACTTCAGCGGGGTGCATCCTCCAAGCGAGCACCTGCATTTACAGGCGTCAGCCATGTCAGCGCGGAGCACCACGGCATGAAGCTCCCTTATCCAGCTGCAGATGGCGGTGTTTGGAAGCCGTAGTGGAGAGGCCTTGTTGGTCCAGTCGGTCAAGCTCTCGCCGATTCTTGAGAATGTAGCATGAGCGGCAAACCAGCCCCGGCCTGAGCCAAAGGACCTGAGCTTGTGAGAGATGAAATCTGCTCCATGCTCAGCAAGCCAATGCATGTATTCCATAGCGCTCCCCGGCAGTGGACCTAAAGTCCCCGGTACATCATCCAACGAGTCTGTAGGGAAGTACAGGTGGGCATGCTGCAAGATATCTGTGTCCCGGAAACCGAGACGCAAGAAAAGCTCAGCGTCGAGGACATCGTTGAGCTCTTCATAGACGGACCGAGGAACTGACGTATTTCCAATGGGGCTCGCACCAGGAGCTGGGGTTGTAGACGAGGCAACGGACGTTGATTGGGGAGACGGGTCTGGGATGTCGACCAGTAGGCTCGCTGGGACGTGAATACCACGTTGTTGCAGGAGGCGGACAACTTGTGGCGCAAAAGAATCCAAAACTCGTTGATCCAAAAGGCCCAATTCCCGAGACTCGGCTGTTGAGAGGTTGGCAAGACCAAGTCGCTTGAGCCTTTCTCGCCTGTTTTTCATGTGACGTATGTACCTTAGCTTGCACAGATAAGAAGCTTCGGCCAAGACAGATCGCGGAAGCATGGGGACGGCGCAGTCAGCCTGGAGAAGGATAGTCACACTCCGGGCACACCTGCAGCCTCGGCATCTTTGGCGGCGCCGCCCATTTCGACAATGCGACCCCGAGAGCCTCAGGGCCATCTCTAAGGCAGACCAGCCATTCGGGCCACGCTCGTTGAGCAGTGCTCCATAGCCGGATGAGTCTCGTACTAGGAGAGATAAGCATAAAGGTTTTGGTACTGCAACATGTAGGGGTGCATGACCCAATATATTTCGCTCGTTTATGACGGCTGGGTGATGTTTCAACAAGTGTTCGACTTGCCCCAGGTCATGGGCTAGGATTGCCGAAGTCAAAGGGCCGCATCCGTACGCTGTTGTAAGACAAGGTAAGGTACGTCAGTTGTCTAGCATCTACCGACATCTAGCCGCTACTTACGAGTGTAGGATTGGAGGAATAGGAAAGACAACCAACCTTCTGCAACTTTGGCCGAGCGACTCATGACCTTCACCAAGTTGCCAACATTTCGTATCGGACGCGGACGAGAGGAGCCGGGTGGTGCAGGACCTAGGTTGAGAGCCGCCGGACCGATATCTTTGCTCGACTGAAGAAGGATATCTGCAACGACGACGCATCTTCCAGGCGAGTCGTCGGTGACTGCGACGAGCGGTGTGCTGCGTGTTGAGTTAGTGGTTGTGCCGAAGTGCTTTGTGAGTGGAAAGAGCGGCTGGGCCAGGTGGGAGACTCACTTTCCAGCCAAATCATAGTCGTGTGCTGGAGCCCCATAGGCAACCAAGCAATTCAGGACTTCGAGCAGAATCTCCCAATTTCTCGTATCTGGCCCTATCCTGCATATCTGGAACGATATCAGCATTGCAAAGTACTACCATACTCAAGCAGTTCATCATATCATCTCCAGGACGTTAAAACTGAAACACAGTATGGGAGGTTTGAACCAACAATATTAGTCATGTAGTGCACCAAGGACCGGTTCCTGGAGTCAACGGCCAGGGGAGACGCTTTGCGAGACTGGAATAACACTACCAGCTTCGCCACTGCTGAAGCGGCTAGGGTAGTCATCCACTGGTCCGGAATTTCGCCAAGTCTCCAGTTCATCACTGTCGCATACCGTAACCACTCTAAGATCCGAAATGCCGGCGCGCTATGTTCATCCACGGTGGGATAGTAGGTGAAGTCTGGGCTGATACTCCACCCTCCGGCGCCAGATTTTGCTGCAAATGACAACTGAACAGCCACGTTGAGTAGGCGCCTTAATCCGGTGAACTCGACGCGAAGGTGTTGCTTTCGATCTTTGTCTATCGCCCCAGCGAAAGGGCATCCGGGTGAATGTTCGTGTGCGCTTGTCTCGAAGTGGACGGCCAATGAACCCCAGACGATGTCCTTGCGTTGGCGCAGGGTGAGTGGCCAGCAGGAACAACCGAAGCGGCCTCCGGTGAGCGACGACACGATATTGCGAAACTGCTCTCTCCCACGAGTGATTGGGAACGTCAGACCGCTGCAGCTGGGGTTCGGCACCCTAGCAGTATCGCAGAACTTCCTCAGGACATCCGGCTTTCTAACTAATCGGCCAGTGATCTCGTTTGAGTAGAGCTGGAAATCACCAAGTAAGCTTGGAGTCATCCCCGTGAGGTCTCCTGGGCAACACACATATTGGGCAGCTTCTGCTGAAGGCCGCTGAGCATCAGCGACCAGCTGCCTGAGGAGAGACTCCATGGTATCAAGCTGTGTTTGCAGAGAGGGAAGACCGTCATGGAGGTTTTGTAGAGGCATGCTCATTGCCGTGACCTTGGAGTCCAAGGTGACAAGAGTGGAGGAGATGGCGTAAGAAGTCGACTGGAGGGATTGCGTCGTAGTCCTGCCACATGTCAAACCATAAGTTATCATGCCAGATGAAGGGGAATGGCCGTAGGGTCCTATACATGCTAAGAGCCTGTAGAGCGAGCTGAAGAGCGGTATTGGACTCGCGCAGCCGCTCCGCCAGCTGCTCGATCTTCTGACGTCTGAACGGATAAAGGAGTCTCGTGCCATGGCGTTTGACTCTGGCCACCGGAGTGCCAGTGGCGGGGGCGGGCTGGTCAGAACCAGCAAGCTTGACGACAAGAGCATTCAGAGCGTTCAACTGCCTCTTGCATGTGTCGAGAGAAGCCTGCACTGCTGCGGTCGATGCTTGATGTTCGGGCAGAATTCGGGATATCGCCTCTCCAACCACGCGTAATACCTGGTCCAAAGAGGCATTCTGCTGTCGCACAGAGGCGATGTCTTCCTCGCGGCATTCCAACGCGTCGAGATACTTTACGATGCCCCCGGACGCCTGCAGGCCCAGCGACACCAGGCCTGCGGTCAGGCCAACTAAGCTTATGGGGTCAGCCATAACAGGTCGGTAGAATCTTGGAGCTGTCAAGAGAGCATGTGTTGAGTCTGGTCATGACCTGAGCAAAGAATGGATGGGAGGGAGGGGACGAGTGTTGTAGCCTTGGAGCGAGGACCGGTTGAGAATCAAGATGGCTGCCTCTCGGCATGTTGGGCGGCTGGACCAATGAAACCCCCTTTCCTGCGTCGAGAGTATCTGCAGATGAAACTGCAGGGCATTGCATGAGGTGTCAAGGCTGGCCTAACAACGGACGCAGAATGCTCTGTGGAAGCCGGAGGCGTTCGAGGACCAGGGCGAGATCGCCTCGATTGTAATACCGCATTTTCTGGGTCCTACCTCCGACAACAGGAGACAGAAAGTACTGTACATTCCATCACCCAGTTGGCCCGGAACTCGGTGACATAAGCCCTGATCTGTTCTTATTCAAGTTGCCGTTTCGAACCGTTGGCGCCATCTCATACGGCGGTAGACCCTAGCCCAGAGGCCACTCCACGTAGTGCTACTAAGTAGTAGTACTTGCCCTTAGTATCAGCCGTCAGTTTCGGTTTCCTTTTCGCTTCTTGTTTGGAGTTCCTTCACCTCTGGCCATGCAGTAAGAGTCGGCGCTTATGTACGTTGCCGCTGAGTGAGCGGGATTCATCCTTACGTGACATTGGTTCAGTGGTATTGCCACAATTGTCCACCCTAGCTTAGAATCCCTACAAATCTACAAAGCGCCAAGCTGACCAATTGGACTCTACTTGTTCCGACGCCAAGGTTTGGGCCATGTATCCATATTTGTACAGAGTATCTAAGTACAGTCAAAGGTTGTCTATGTGCTCAGCTTGGGCGGAAAAGACTGTGAAAGTAAAGTGCTTTCAATAAGTTCAATAATATACCTATGGGAGCTTTATGGTCAAAGTGCTAATATAAGCCAACTCAGTTGTAGTTCTTGAAAGACAATGGAGCTAATTTGTGTAGTCTGCCTAGCTACCTGACCTTACCTTGATAACCCGCAAGGTACGGAGTACTGTACGTTTATGTCCCTACTACTCAGGCTGCCAGGGAGAGAAAGAGGTAGCTTTCGCTGACACAACTGTTCCTCGATCGCGACAATGGACTTGAGTTGGCAAGGCAAGAAAGTAGAACATCGAGTAATATCTCAAGTCAGCGTATTCTTCTAAGGTTACTCCGAGTCTCCTGTATATGAAAGGAGTGGTTGTTTGAGCCCGAGTCTTGACTTCTAAGGTTGACTCTGTCTCCAGGTTGAGCGCCAACAAGCGAACCAGAGAGGGAGGGATTGTAATGTTCGTAGCGTGTAATCTGTGGAGCCATCGTTTGTCATTCTCAGTGAGTGCTCAACTACTCCTGGGAAGGGATTTGAGAGCAATCATGCACATTCTTATCGAGATTCATGAACGCATTGGTATTGTACCTAAGTACTTCGTACGACTACTAGTATACTGACGAACTCCATCCCGCAACGCCCGTGTCTTCGCACAGAAGTTAGAACTCTCCGACTACTACGAAGTAGGATGCACTGGTCTTCGATTAATGAGCTCGAGCACCAAGTTAATTCTTGGCTGCCGTCTAACCGGCACAGTTCTAGAACAAGACAGCCATTACAACAGGTAATGCCATTCGTCCCTGCTCACCCTCTATCGATATAAACCGGAACACCATAGATCACCACCGCCGCCGCCGTAACAAATCGGAATTTACAATCCGCCTTAGCCTCCCTAACTGCTTGCACCAACGACATCTTCTCACTTCCTTCTTCACCTTTCTCCGTCCTCGTGACACTCCCTCGAGGCAGAACGCCCCACCGCTCCAAGCAACCGCCCGCAAACCGATCAATATCCCGGTCCGTCACGTCCCACAGCGTCCCCACCACGGCTGGGCAGCCAGCAAGCATGTAATTCCAGACTGGCCCGCTAGGTTCGAACTCTCCGGCCTCAACCAGCGCAGCACTGGAGCACCCCATGAGTAAAACGGTGGCTTTGCAGCGCGGAGACAGGTGGCGGATGGTGCGGGAACGGATATACTGCGCGCCCGAGCCGTGGCCGAAGTAGAGCAGAATGTCCGAACCGGTGAGGGCGTTAGAGAACTCGTCTTCGCTTGGTGCACGGCCAGTGATACGTTTCCATTGTGCTTGTTCATCCCGTCCGCACGAGGACGAACATGGCGGGGGCACGTGAGTTTCGAGCGGCTGGGAGAAGGTGGATTGCGTTGAAGTGAGGTCTCCAGAAGGGTTGAGTATGTAAGTGCCTCGGGACAGGGATATGTGATGGCCTTCTTGTGATACCCCAGAATTGGCCTCATCCTCCTCGCAGGTCTTGCTGTTGTTTACCAAGGTCTGTTGTTGTTGTTGTTGTTGTTGTTGTTGTTGGTCGAGAATGAGACGACGGAGGCAAGCTAGCGAGGGCATGCGCGAGATGGCGAGCCCTTGCATACAAGGAAGGGATTCCCAAGGGAAAGCGTGCAGCGCCTTGTCCAAAAGTAACACGGTGTGGAATCTAGAGCAGGATGAGTTATCGGTTGTTTTGGCCGCCGAGTGGTAGGCCTGCAGAGCGTCGAACGTCTCAACCACCATCGAATCGAAGTCAATCTCGTCATATGCGTTGCGCTCGCCATGGAACTGTAGAATATCCACCACAAAGTAAAGAAGGTCGTTCAGCTCATCATCAAAGTCGGAATCCGGCTTGGTGGCATCGCCCAAACCGATAAAGAGATCCAAGATGTTGGTGTCGAGAGTTGCTCTCAGATTCGGCGCCGCCTTGCTCTTTTTTCCCCGAACTTGTCGACGTGAAGGGAGATGCTTATCCAGAATGGCCAAGAAATCCTTGTGGAACTTTCCCAGCAGATCTTGCTGTCGGACGTGCTGCGAGAAAATTCCGCGGAAACCGCCCAGCCAGATTTGCTCGACATTTTCCAACAACGCCCTCAGCCGCTCATCTAGCGCTTCTCGCTCGGCCCACCATGCACTTTTGGCCCCCTTGACGCTCATGTCCCTGGAGTCGTGGCATGTCTTGTTGATCTGCTTAACAATATCAAGCAGCTCAGAGCGACCTTGCTCAAAATCAAAGACGTCGCTGTCTGCATCGCGGGAACTCGCTCGCTCCAGTGGCAGGCGGAGGACGAAGGGCGTCTGTCCAGCCTGGAGTTTGGTTATGCACAGATCGTGATTGCCCTCGCTGAGAGAAATGGAAATCACGTTCCAGTCTTTGGGTACGATGTCAATGTAATCCCTCTGAACCTTGTGCAAGTCAAGCGTGAACCCCAAACTTGACCTCCTCGATGCAGCCGAACTAAAAGCTGGCGGCCATTCTGTCCCGTCATTTTTGATTGCGTTCTTTTCCTGGAGAATCGCTTTCCGCTCTCGGTGCCAAATAAGATTCCGTGCTAACTCGACACAATAAGACGTTTGGGCGGAGTGGGTGGTCGTTTTTGACTTTGTCGAAACAGCCGTAAGGAAAAGTCCTACGTTCTGGAGCATGCCGGATATCTTGTGAATGTAACTGGCATCGCCACTCGAGGCTGCTACCGAGTGTGCCTGAAGGAGGTAATCATGAGCCTCACGTAAGTTCTCGACGTAGAGTCGGGGCGCGGTCTCGCAAGTTGGGTCCCGTTGACCAGCAGCGGCGGCACTTCGCACTTTCCTAGGAGAGGCGGCCTTCGCTGGGGAACGTGCCAGTGCGATCTTATCGGTACCGGAGAGGGCAGGGAAGGAGATTGTGGAGTCTTGAATAACGGAAAACACGGGATCCTGTGCCATCTGTTCCAAACTCATACCCAACAGGCAAGATGCCATCGCAACTTGGCGCATGGACAGGAGGCTAGACGCTTTTGACGCAGCTGTGGCTTCTCCGAGAGCCGATTGAGCCCCAGCCCAATCCCTTCGACTGAGCATGGAAACAGCCTTCTGAACCAGAATCGACGATTTGAGCTTGGCTAATTGGGCATCTTCGATCAACCGCCCGGGAGTAAGGGTCACGGTGCCCTTTGCTTTCGATGTGGCCAGCACCTTCGTTTGTTTCTTTACTGATGGCTGCCTAGTGGTCTTGCGGGCAGCTTTTGGGGGTTTGTCGGTAATCTGGAGCCTCGCAATCTTGTCCTCGACTACTGCGACCTCAGACACGCTCTCGGCAGCAAGTAGACTGCTGGGAATCGCTGCAAGCTGCTGCGCAATCGCCTCAGCCTTGGCGAGTAAGAGTTCTGCTCCTTCCAGGTCATTCTGGGAGAGATACATGGAACTCAAATGGCAGGCTAGAGTAGCGGAGGAGTAGGAGTGGTCGTCATTCTGAAGGAGAGCCGCAGCTTTTTGGAGCATTTCGAGAGATCTTTCAGCCTTGGCGGCTCGCCAGAGTAGAGATCCAATCCATGCGGAGCATTGTGCGTTATAGAAATCGGAACTGACGGTCTGGGCCATCTTCAGGGCCTGCTCCGCGTAGTACATAGTCTCCTGGAACATGCCTATGTGAGCGTATACTGAAGAGAGCCAGAATACGTTGCGGTACAAGGCGTAGAACAGCCTCCAATACTCAGGGCCTAGACCTTGCCGTTCTGTGTTTCCGGTGAGTTCGGTGGCAGAAATGTCAATGTTGTGATCTTCGATGTGGCTTTGCTTCGTCGCAGTCCCTCGCGCCAGCCGAGACTCCAGCTTCACCCAATCCTGAAAGAGATTGCGGACACTCTCTCGAGCATAGACCAGCGCATGGTGCGAGTCGCCACGCTCAAGAGCAAGGACAGAGTACAAGTAGCAAGCTTTTGCTACCAGTCGCTTCCTCTCTGCCCGGCCATGTCTTTGAAGCGGAGTGTCGGCCTTGAAAGCATGTTGTGCTAGGGAGAGGTGATCTTCTGCTAGTCTGAAATTGCAGATTGCAAGATTATGCTCGGTGAAAGTAAGGTGGAAATGGGCGAGGGTCTCTGCTCGCAGTTGAGCCCCAATATACTCCTGCGTTTTCAAAAAGACCTGCTCGGCCCTTGACGACTGGCCCAGATTGGTGTACTGCAGAGCCAAGCAGGAACTGTATTGCACGATGTCCTCTGCTCTTGACCCGTCTGCTACCCGAACGATGTCCGCCATTAGTCCAAGAGTGTCGGCGAGAAGACCGTCCCTGCCCTTCATGCGGAGAAAATCGGCGACGGATTGGAGATAGTTCAAGAGCCCTGGCAAGTCATCGACTGCCTTCTCCAACATCGCCCGGTCGCGGCATGTCTCGATCATGTTCCGCCAAGCGTAGATGGATTTCTGAAGTGCGTCGCTGTCGCAATAGGCATCTACCGCTGCGGCTAGCGAGGTATAAAGCGTCCTCATGTGCGGAAGAAATGTAGCCAAACCTGAATCCTCGCCGAGATTGCCCTGGTCTTCAAGCTGCGCAGCATCTTTGGTGACTGAAATAAGTTCAGACGCCTTGTCCAGCCTCCCAAGCGCGGAGCAGAGTAGGGTGAGCAACACCCTGAGTCTTCGAATCGGATACCGGCTTGGAACGTAGATGCGGAGCAGTTGGTCCACGACGGGATGCTCGAGTAGAACCTGGGGCTCTTTCATGCCTTCTCTCAGCAGGATAAACCGCACGCGGTGCTCTAATGCGGCCGCCCGCTCCGGCTCGGGAAGATTAACTGTCCAGTCAACCCACGCATGCTCCATCTTTGAAATAGAGAGGAGGGCACGAGAAAGGGCCTCGGCTTTTTCGCTACCGTTCCAGGCGGTGGCGGGAGATTCGGTGTCCAAGGAATTAGCGATCGACTTCAGCACACCGTCCTCCAACAAGCTTGCCCGAATTGCTTGAAGAGCGCCAAGAGCCTCCTCTCCCTTGCCCATCGTCTTGCAGACGTCAGCCATCCGTTCTAGTTTTAAAGTGAGCTGAGCCTTTTCCTTCTCCGCGCCTGGCCGGTTCTTGACGCATTCTACGGAACGACGCAGGGCTCGCAGTGGGGCTGCGTCCTTCGGGTCAGTTGATTGCTGGCGCAAGGAACTGTATTGCAGGTAATAGAAATGCGAAATCTTGACGAAGGGGGACGTCACAGGGTCGGGCGTAGCTGGGCTTCCCGCGTAGTCCAGGAGTGTGGTGCAGTCGCTGAGGATAGAATCCACAAGGTCCCAAGACAGTCGGCCCTGATCCAAACAAGTCCTGATGGTCACGAATGCCGAGTCCAGAATATGTTGAAGATATTGCAGCATAAGCCGCCGTCGTTGTTCATATCTGAGATAGTCCTTGGTGATGCCTTTGGGCCCTGGGGGTTTACCAAGCCAACGTAGGCAGAATCGAGGACACTGAAGAATAAATGTCTCGAGAAGGTCCCTGACGACTGGCGATGGTCCAAAGACTTTCTCAGTACTGTTGGACTTGGCCAGGGTGAAGAGGATATTCATGGCTGATTTGCGGACAGCACAGACGTTGGTCAAGAGCTCGTCCAGCTCGACGCTGTCCCCACGCAGGGGACCCTGAATACCTTCGACGAGCTCTCTAAGAAGTTGGTCACTCAAGAGATACTTTGTGGGCTGCATCAGATGAAGAGAAAGCAGCTGTGCTGTCAGAGAGCAGGTCTTTGCGATTGATTCCGCCTTTGCATCTACTGCCTCGCGGAGCTTGGCAGCCCAAGAGACGGCATCTGACAATAGATGAGCGTCCCGGGAAAGGGTCACTAGCATCTGATAGATGCTAGCAAGAGGGAGTTTAGAGCCTTTCGGCAGTTGCAGCTCGTGACTGTGCAGCTGTTGAGAGACCCGGGTAAACATGTTCAAGCAGGCGGCATAGCTGGCTTTTGGATTCTGCGAAGTCCTCCGGATGTAGGCGCCCAGGCATCTCGACATTGGAACCATGACATCCTTCTCAGTGTCTCCCTTGTGCTTGGCCAGCCTCCACCAATGCAGCCGGGCTTCCAGTGCGAATGTCTGCAACAGCAGGGCAGTCTGTGGAGAGACGCTAAGTCGGGACTCCTGCCCTAGGCTGTCATCCTTGCTGGACACATTGGGGGTGAGGGACAAAAGGCATTGAGCGACGGTTTCCATTTGTCGGGCAATCTTTTCGACATCAGCTCCTTTCTCCCCCGCTGCTGCAAGGAGAAGTTTAATTGGTGAGGAGCCATGGTCTGGTTGAAGATAAGGTAACGCGGCCTCGATAGCTGTCGGCTTTTTAGTCGATGCCAGGATTCGCAACGACTGTATCTGGGTTGTGACTATCAGCAAAAGCAGCTGCCCAGAGGCCTTCACCGTGCTGAAGTCAAGGAGATCTGAGAAAGAGTGGGCAGCATTTTTTGACTCGCTACCGGCTGTTTTGGTCGACTTCTTTGGCCCCGACTCCGTGGTGCCCTGCAACCTCCTCGTAAGAACGCGCAGCTCATTCACCGCCTGCTCGTGAAGGCCCAAGGCAATCAGCCTTCCAACTAAAGCCGACATGCCAGACTCGAGTTGGAGCTCCGGAAGCGAAATCTTGCCGGTGGCAGATAGCTGGCGAAGAACAGTCAAGGCGACGCGAGCGCACTCAACGGTGGAGAGTATATTTGTGTTGTTTGCCGGCTTTGAAGGCGATCGGGCATGTTTCGCAGCGACGGGAGAGGTGGACTGCCGGTTTAGTGAGCGAGGCTGTAGAGGGCTCATGGGCATCGAACTCGATCGCCGAAGTCCGTTCTTCGTTGCCGCCTTGACGAGGTCTTCTTGGGTTGTTCGGTCGGCGAGTGACACGGGGATCGGACTCGGCCTCGCAGCCTCTCCGAGTGCCTTGAGTGTAGCATTGACGACGTGTGTTGCAAGCGTAGCCTTTTCGCGTATTGACAAGGCGCTGTCGGCGCGGACATTTGTGGGCTTTGCGCGTTTTGACGCCGTTCTCGCGACCGTGTTCGGTTTTGATCGCGTCGAATTCGCAGCCGCTGACGCATCGTCTTTGAGGAGCAGCAGACTCTTGAGCAAGGCCAAGGTCGTCGGTGAGCAAGTCGCGACGGACGAGACTGCGCTGCGGACAGCGTCAGCCTGGGCGAGCGGTGTATCCATGAAGATGTCTAATGGGCTGATTCTTAATCATATCATGGCCGAATCCTAGGACATTATCCAAAAGACAGCAGGACTATGAACGCCCAAGTAAAAAGCAGTGATGAGATGTATGAGGCACTATGCTTTCAATTGATGGAAATCGAGACGGGCAGGTGCAGAGTCGAACCCAGCGAATTGGTTCGCCAAGGCTTAACCGTCCGTCACCGTCGATAATGCTAGGTACGAGGTAACTTACTGTATTGACTCTCCACGCCAGAAAAGCCATCTTTGGTTGGCCGGGCAACAGCCCAACCATTGGTTACACAGTACGACGTACGTACAACGGTACAACCGCAACTGCTTGGTGGAGTCTTCTACCTACCGGCTGTCGCATTTGTCAAATCAAACTGCAACTTTGCTTGAAATGTCAGCACCGTGTTCTTCCTCCCACATCATTCCAACGAGCACACTTTTCAAGATACCAACACCCCCTCAAGCCAACATGAGAGGCACGCTGCTCCGACGAAGACTTCTAATGGCCGCCTTGCACCAAACTCCCTTGGCTCGGGGGTCATTGGGCATTGGTGGGCGCACAATGAGCTCTATTGCCGAGCCATCCTTTTGGAAAGGACTTATTCCCAAACCGCTGCGATCATCAGCCCGAGGCTCCAAATTGGGGAATAAGCCCAAATCCAAGGAGTGGAATCCTGCGACGTTCTTCATTGTCATATTTCTGTTTATTGGATCCATGTCTATCCAGATGATTGCGCTCAAGAAAGACTTCGCAACCTTCACACGACAGTCGGACGTCAGGATTGGACTTCTCCGTGAGGTGGTGGAGAAGCTGCAACGGGGCGAGAAGGTGGATGTGGAGAAGGTGTTAGGCACCGGTGACCCGGAGAGGGAACTGGAGTGGGAAGAAGGTTTGCAGTCCTGGAAGTAATGCCTTTCTTGGGAGATATACTGAGAGACAGAACAGTTTTGAAGGAGATTGAGCGCGGGGAGACTGCGATGAAGCAGAGGAAAAAACAGCCAGAGTCACCTCAGGCTCCGAGTTACGGGTCTACTGCTCCTCCGGCACAAGAGACCGCACGGTTGGAAGCACAAAGCACCCTCGCAAGTAAAGGTTTCTTCTGAGGGATTTCTGTTGTCAGAGTTATTATAGACGGCCCTAAGACAACATGTCCTTGAATACGGCAGCACCGCTCTGCTCGGACGAGCCATCAGCCATGCGAGATTCGGCCCTTTGGAACCGGGGTTGCCGCAGCTGTGCCAAGAGGGCCGGCAACAGGGTCTCTGTGGACATCTCCACCCTTACTCCTAAACTCCCCATTTGGGGGTCACGTAGGTCTGCAAAGAAGGCATCCTCGCCTCTGACCCCGCCCACATTAACAATGGCAATTGGCATCCCCCTATCTTTGGCGCGCTTTACCAGCCTCCACGCGGAGTACGTCGCAAGGGAGGTGGCAAGGACGAGAACCCTTCCAGCCTTGTCGATTGCATCCTCGGCGGCCTCCTTGATCTTCGCAGGGATGCTCTCCCCAAACATAACGACAGCCGGCTTGAGGATACCAGCATTACTAGCCGGGCTCCAAGCACCATCGTCATCAACTTCGACCACTGCCTTTCCTTCCGCCAGGTAGGGAGGGCTGCTTAGGCACTTCGGACAGGCAGGATATCGGAAAGTGGTATACGGCGCTTCCGGAAGCTCAACATCGCCATCCGGATTCATCCTGATACCCCGAGCGCGCTTCTCGTCGGGGTCCTCCGTCTCGAGTGCGCCAGAGGCCACGGCCTCGTGCAAAAAGGCATCCCAAATGGGATTCAGCCTCGCTAACTCTCTCTGGAAACTCTCTCGGGGAAACTCATTCCAGCATGATGTACACACTGTCGACCTTAGATAGCCATGCAACTCCAGCGTTGGAATCTCGGGATGCGCACGGGGATGGAAAGAGTCCACATTCTGGGTGATGACCGCAGAGACCAAGCCCAGCCGGCCTAGATCCCGTACCGCATAGTGCCCGGCATTCGGGGAGGCTTTATTCAACGTCGTCCAGCCCAGAAAACTCCGGGCCCAGTAACGCTTGCGCGCTTCGTGGTTCGTGAGGAACTCGTGGTAGTAGATGGGGCGGTACGTCTTATTGACGCGGTAAGTTCCGTTGACGCCCCGATAATCCGCAAGGCCGCTTGCCACCGAGAGTCCGGCGCCTGTGAGGATGATAGTTGAAGCGGGTAGGTCCCGCGGAGGCGGGGCGTGAAGGAATTCTTGCAGAGCCGCAACGGCGCCAGGGAGGGACCGGGCTGTGTGCGGGATTATGGTTGGTGGTGGGAAGAGCTCCGTGTAAGGAATCCGAATTACAGGATTGCGCATTATCGTTGGCAGTCCCTGGCCTGTTGGTGATTGTGAAGGCAGTCCGAGATGACCAATCCTTTGCCGTTTGTGACGGCCTGATAGGGGTTGAGCGCAAGGAAATGTTTGCTATTACCAGGCGTGATGCTGAGCCGTACTGTATGTATTGTACCCTTCAACTACTAGCGGGTCGAGGTGACGCTTCGATCCTTTCGACCCACCATATCAAAATGGGGCCGCCACACCGACGAAATGGAAATGCTTGCCACCTCCTCAGATGCAACGAGGCTCTACAGAGCCTCTAGAGTATGTACGCCAGACGAACCAAGGGGTGCAACCCGATATTCTCTTCGACAGCCAGGGACTTAATTGAGTGGTTGCTACGTGTACTCTGCTCAATCAGGCGCCTTTGTTAATAACTGTAGACTGGAGCTGGGTGCATCTCTATTATCTCAAGGGGTTTGAAGTCGTCGCTTCTTATTAGGGCGTTGAACGACGCGGTTGCTTCGATGGAAATCTCGACCCGCTCAAGCGCGACCTGCTCCACCTACCCCCCTTATTGCACCCAGCCTGTAGTAACCTGGACGAGGTCGAGAGGTTGTGAATTTGTGATTCTCGGGTGCTGTGGCGTGGGAGGCTGCGACCATCATGTCCAGACATTTGTTCAATAGAGCAACCGAACAAGTTCACCGATTGACCCGAATGAATTATGAAATATCTATGAATCGAGTGGAAGTTGCTTGGGACGATTTTCCAAGAAGCAGATGGCCCGTGCACACGGTCCCTAGTCACTGCCAGTCAGATTCCGGGCCTAGCCGGGAATTCTCTGCTCCTTGCAGGCGGCACTGCTGCGCATCTGCTGCAGTGCTTCAGTTGTCAACGACATCTGCAACTGCAGGGTACTCCGTACTGAGGGCAGAAAGTGGTGCGATGTCGGTCGCGTTTCAAAGCACAAAAGTGTGCCCACCGCCGGCGTAGCTACTTGAGCTAAGTGCCCCTTATAGCCGCGATTCCCGAGTGACGCCTGTGCGGTTCCAAGTTCCAATTTGATCCCATGGATGTTCTGGATGTGCATAGTCATGCAGTCGGGTACCTGGGGAATTCAACAACCTGGGAAAGGGCGCGCGAACCTCTTTACGTTCCGTTCTTGACGAGAAACCGGAGACACTCATTTGTTGGCCTGTTTGAGCTTGTCGTACTCGTCCATTTCCGCATTTCCCGTTCCGTTCTGAATACAGTAACCTACATATAACTCCGCGTCAGCCCTTCCAAGATTTCTTTTGATGCCTTCGCTGGGGTGCAGGCGAGGCCCAGGGCTCCCTCTGGAGCGCCTGTGTTCTGTTACGCCTGCCGCGTCACGTCTGCGTCCAAGAAGGGCACGGAGCCATCAGCCTCCATTTATTAGCCCACCAGGGACACATCACCCACAACCCGAAGCCGTGCGGATCTACCAGACACTCCCCGACTGCCGGGCATTTACAAACCGTATACGTCGCTCGTTTCACCCCGCATTGTCGTCGTCGTCGTCGTCGTCGTCACCCCCGTCTATAACAGTGCCGGCACCAGCAGCAGGAACAACAAGATCCAAAGCCCTCGTCAACCGCATCCTTACCATGGGTTCAGGGACCCAGATTCGAGGCCATGCCGGCCATTCACACCACCACCATCACCACCATGGCAATGTTTACCTCACGTCACAGAATAAAAAAGATGCTGGTGTGCGCATCACCCGCATTGGCCTCTACTCTAACCTAGGCATGGCCATTGTCAAAGGCGCAGGCGGCTACGCCTTCAATTCGCAGTCCATGATCGCCGACGCCTGGCACAGCCTGACCGATCTCGCCTCGGACGTGCTCACATTGGCCACAGTCTCGTGGAGCCTGCGCCCGCCAACCGAAAAGTTTCCAATGGGCTTCGGCAAGGTGGAGAGTCTAGGGTCGCTGGGCGTGTCTAGCATGCTGCTCTTTGGCGGGCTCTTCATGTGCATGAGCAGCTGCGAGTCGCTGTACGCCCACTTCATGCTCGATCCGGAAGCCGCTGCCGCCATCCTGGAACACGGCCACGGCCACGGTCATCATCACGGACACAGCCACGGCCACGGTGCAGCTCCAAGCATACACGCCGCTTGGCTGGCAGCAGGTACCGTGGCGGTCAAGGAGTGGTTGTACCACGCCAGTACGTCGCCCACGTGCCCCCTTTCCTTGTTTATCCTCCTCTCCTACCCCACTAGTTCCGAAGCTGACCTTCTCTGCCCTTTTCCCCCCATCACAGCAATGAAAGTGGCCCGCGAGCGTAAATCCTCCGTTCTCGCATCCAACGCCGTCCATCATCGCGTCGACTCCCTCACCGGCATCGTCGCTCTCCTCGCCATCCTCGGCGCCAACTTCCTCCGTGACGCCACGTGGCTGGACCCGGTGGGCGGGCTCTTCATTTCTTTGCTGGTGATACGCGCCGGCCTCTCCAACACGCTGTCAGCGCTCTACGAACTTGCGGACCGGTCGATCGACGAAGAGGTACGGCACTCTGTCTCGAAGCAGGTGGCCAAGAGTTTGGAGGGCGTATCGCAAGGTGGTGAAGTCGACCTGCGCGACGTGACAGGCATCAAGTCCGGGCAAAACTATCTCATTGATCTGGAGCTGGCTGTGCCGAGCTTGTGGACGGTCGAGGACGTGCGCGAGCTAGAAGAGGCAGTACGGACAAGAGTCGGCGCCAAGGTGAGAGGGGTCAGGAGGGTAAGAGTGCGTTTTGTGCCCAAAACAGCCCCCGTACCCGATCGGTTCGACGAGTTTATCCCGGGAGACGTTAGCCCAAGGACGAGTCCCGAGCCTGAGGAGGAAGATAATGGGAATGGGAATGGGAACGGGAATGGCCATGGCAGTGCGCACCGGAAGTCGCAATAGGATATGCATTGCAATCGTGTTGGTTTTGATGCCATCATGCATGATATGAGACATCGAGAACCGGCAAAGCTGCAGCGAAAGTATAGTTAGTGTAGGAGACCTTACCAACAGACACCTGGTCTGGAGCCGCTCAAGATGCCTGATCCTGTGCATCAGAGGCTACCGGTAAGGTAGTCATGGTGCCCGGTGCCGCCCCACCGAGCAGTTTGAAACAAACCGACTGAACAAAGCAGGGTCTGCTGTAGTAGTGACATCTGTGCAGATAAGCTGCTCTTACCCATCGATGCATGTAAAGATAAAGACGTTTATACGTGTATATCTATTTGTGTATATATTTACCAACCTATCTTAATTCTATGTAGGATCCCGATGCAAGTTAGACTTAAAGGTGGTTGTACCCAACGGTATGTACACAATGCACGGTGAGATATTGAGGCCAATCCAAGACCGAGAATGAATGCATCCCAACAGAATCATAACCTGCCGGGGAGACCCTTAATAACCAGCCCATTCAGGCTCCCCGCTTGGCATTGCCGGCTGGTCCTTGTTCATGAGACACTGTTGCTTCCAGTCTTTTGGTGTAAATTTGTCGACGACGGCCTTGAATGCAACCTATTGTTCACTACATCAGCTGATCAAAGTCGTCATAGTGTCTGGCTTTGTCTACTTGCCAATGTGCAGAACGACTCCTCCCCTTCGAGGTGATTGCCAGGCATCCGGCACGCTGGGATGGTGACAGGCTCGTCGTTGTACCGTATCCTCACGTAGTAGCCGTCCAGCTTTCCTCTTTCCTGGGGGCTCAATTCGGGCGTAGGCCTTCGCCTAATTCCGCTGCTGGCAGGGTGTGCCGCCAAACCGAACAGCGTCGACCACCAGCTCCTCCCGGAAGCGCCCTGCTGTTGCAACACTTCGCCAGCCGGTGCCGGAATCTTGGAGTCCCTAAACAGCTCAATCGCAATGTGGCTCGTGAACGGCGGCCACCGGTCAGTGTCATAGGCTCCGAGACTAGCCAAAACCCCAGCAAGCGTGGTGTCGTGGCACCCGCTCAGGCCGAATCGTATACGATCATCCTTCTCCTGGCCCCTCGCCTGCAGCAACAGACGCGACCCGTCGGCATTGCTCTGCTCAACGCTGCCTACCATCCGCCCAACCACGTCCCCCATCAAGGCCCCCATACCGAGCATCCGGTACTCCCTGGACTCCTTGTAACCTGCAAACCACTCGTCCACTGCGATCTTCTCCATGATGTCCCTGCCCTTTTCGTCGTAAAACTCCTTTGGCAACCTCGTGTCGGGGCCGTGCGCAAGCGTGGCATTAATCGTGTCCAAAATCCCGGAGAGCCGCGGACGCGAGTCGACGGCGACTTTGGTGTTAGGCGGCATCCACTTTCCCAGCAGCCGGTCCAGGTATGCCATGTCCGGCGTGTGGTTCCACCTCTCTGCGGCGCGCTGGGCAAAGGCACGGGACAGGGCGGCAAAGCGGCGGCAATTGCCATCGTTCGGGTACAGCGTCTCCTCTTCGGGAGTACGGGTGAGGATGGTCGGCGCGGGGAATCGGCCGTCAGGTCCCGCTTCGCGCGTTGACGGCGGGTACAGGGCGGAAAGGGTCTGCTGGAGAGACTCGAGGGCCCGTGGGATCGGGGTGGAACGCAGGTACATGAAGTCAGCGGACTTGATAGTGGGAGGGAGGAATCCCAGGCGGTCGACGTAGAGCTGTCGGAGGCGGAGGCCGAGCTTGTAGGTGGACTGCCGGCCAAGATCGGTCAAACTGCCCAGGTCACAGACGTCGTCCAATTGGCCATTGGGCCCGCTGGCAACAACGGGCTCGTCATTGTCGCCAAAGGTCTCCAGACGGCGCTTCCAGTTCAATGTCTCGAATTGGCCGGCAGTAGAAGAGGAGTCGCTGGCGGCCAAGATGGCCGACTTCATCTGGTGCACGCTGGAACAATATGGCCAGAAGGGCTGCAGACCGGTATTCTGAAAGCGTGCCGAGACGGGTGTTCGCTCGCCATGGCGCATCAATATCTGCACCAGTTGCAGCTTCAGACGCTCCGGGTAGAGCTTGCGAAGCTCTTCGTCCGTGTATGGCTTGCGGGGAACCAGAGTTGTCATGGTTGTTGGCCCCGCCCCGATAACGCTAGGTGCTCGCTGTGATGCTAGTTCGATTCCTTGATGCCACACAGATATGACCCGTTAGCTTGAGAAACGGATGTGTCTGGACCCTTCAAGATAATTTCATTGCACGATCTTAGATGGCAGGACCTGGAAGGGACCGCCTGAAATGACGTACATACGAGGACGGACAGTAAGTTATGACTAAATCGTCCCTGATGTATGTGTATGTACAGTAACGTTACACGAAACCTTTAGCTTTGTTACACAACATCTCTATCCAATCACCCAGCCACATGCCACACGGGCCCCATCGTAAGTGGGGTGGTTCCAGTGCCTGCAGGCTACGGCTTGCTTGGACTTCGCTCTGAAATCTGAATGGTACTTCGTATTCACAAAAATCCCATCACGTCAACTCAAGCGGCAATCGTGAAACAACCGCTCGCCGACAGCGGACGGACAACGGAAGCGCATTTGAAAGCTACAGCTGGTTCAGGCAGCAAGTTCTCAGAACGGCCACCATACCGATGCTGCTCGTGGCATCCATGTACAAGTACAATACGCCATGTGCACATGTCCTCGGATGAATTGACCCGGATACGACGACTATGCGCGATCTAGGGAGTGTTTGCCTGCGATGCCAGTTCCGGCTCCTTGTAACGTCAAGGACACGGGTCCGCCTTGGAATCACGAGCTACAGCACCTACAATACCGCGCCTCACGAGGCTCAGCCATACGATGAACGCTGGGACACGCGCTCAATGGCCGCGTTTGGCCAGGCTTCGGACAACGGGGCCGTCACAGCAGCACCGACCCCTCTGCCCGCTCAAAGTTGCACATCGGCCACCCGTCGCACCTCCGCTGTGAACATGTTCCAGAGCATCGTCGAGAGGCAAAATCGGGCGTCCGATGCACAAGGAGGCACAGGCGCTGACCCCGGAGTGGCCAGCATTGACCTCATGAAAGATGTCGCCAAGATACAGGCGATGCTGGAGCGCGATGGCGATGGGTTGGACGCTGCGTATTCCTTCTTTGAAGGCACCGTGTATCCTCAAATCATCAGGGCCGGTGTCCCGCAGGTCGTTAAAAATCAGGTTGGCTCGACTCTCTTCAACAATCTGGCCGTTGCGAAGGCAAAGCGCTTCGAATCCACCCAGCTTCCAAGCGTTACCCGCATCACAAAGATTATGTTGGAGCTGAATGTTCTCAGGCCCGTCGTCTGGGCGACTCTTATATTGGAGCTCATCCAACACATCTGTCGCCAGAGCCCATCTCCAAACGATTACGCCTCAATTGAGGAGTATGAGGCTGCTATAGCCAGACGCAACGCCTTCTTGAGAGACCTCGTTGGAGCTTGGAATGTGTTTGCCGAGCAGAGCTCCTCGGCTAACAGAGACCCGGCCGAACCTACAGAGCAGGGTGAGCGCCAATCCATTTCCCCCCGTACCGGCGCAACCAACAAACCTCAACGTCGGCCCACACTCTGGCAGGTTTTCGGAGCCATGTTCCCCAAATATCCCCTTCCAACACTGTTTAGGCCAACGTGGGCGGCCTACGCCACTTATAGGTTGCTGATTGATCCATTCAACCGCACCCGCTCCATCGAACAGGAAGCTGCCCCATTCTTTCGGATGATGAAGACATTGATCTTCCAATCCCGTCCGCCACGGCCCAGTGACTTCTCCGCATTGCTAGAGGCCTTCCCGGATATTCGGTACATGCAATCCCGAAAGTACGGGAAGGACAGAGGTACCACGTTTCTCGCGCCTGTCTCAATTCCCCAGAACCCCTCGCACCACTTGCGGGCCACGGTCCATCGCCAACTTGGAAATGCTATTAGCAGCAGAAATCTGGAAGCCCTGAAAAAGGCCTGGGTGGACTTCTGGGGTGTTGCGGCAACTCCCGATGAGTCTCACGTCAAGGAGCTCGTCAAACATCCCGAGCTATTCGACTACTTCATACTCGCCTATATGACTTTACGGCGACCCGAGCTTGCCGTGGATGTCTGGAATAGCATGGAGCGCATTGGAATCAAGCCTACCGTCAAGACGTGGAACTCGATGCTCCAAGGTTGTGCCAAGGCCGGCAATGCGGACGGCATCAGAACTGTTTGGCATAAGCTGATAGCGTCGGGGACCCAGTTGGACATAGCCATCTGGACCGCTCGGATTCACGGCTTCTTTGCCAGCCGCGACCCGGATGCCGGACTCCGCGCACTTGACGAGATGGTCAAGGTCTGGGCTGCGCGCGGCGAGCCTGCCAACAAGTGCATCGCGGTGCAGCCGACCGCCGAGCCCGTCAATGCTGTTCTCGCTGGGCTCATCCGCCTTGGGCGTGAGAGTGATGCTAGACACGTTCTCCTGTGGGCCTCCAAGCAGGGGATTGAGCCCGACATTTACACCTTCAACACGCTGCTCCGCCCTCTGCTCCGTCGCGGCGACATGGCGGCCATAGAAGCGCTCTTCGAGACGATGCGGAGCGCTAACATCAGTGCCGATGTCACGACTTTCACTCTCATTCTTGAGGGCACACTGACCGACATCAGCCACCTCGGCCCGCCTGAGCAGGTCGCCCTAATCAAGCACATCCTCACCGAGATGAAATCCGCCGGCATTGAAGCGAACATGCAGACGTACGCCAAGATCCTGCATCTCCTGCTCCGTCAGGGAGGTGATCAGGCAAACGAGCCTGTCAAGGCGGTCCTCGCGCACATTTGGCGACGCGGTCTCGAGCTTACGTCACATATCTACACGATGCTTGCGGAGCACTACTTCTCCCGAGACCCTCCCGATGCGGCCGCTGTCACTGCACTCATTGAGAACCGGCGTCTGCACGACAACAAGGATATTGATCGCGTCTTCTGGGAGCGCGTCATCAAGGGGTACTGCCAAGCCGGCGAAACGGAGCGAGCCCTGGCCATCTTTGACAGAGTCTTTGTTTCGGGCACCAACATCACCTTCTCGACGCTGTACGACCTGCTGAAAGCCGTCATCAAGCACGATGACGGAACGCACGCCGCTGCTGCCACGCGAATCGTTGAAGCGGCGCGTAAGATTGGTATGGCAGATGAAGAGCGCACCGGCGACGGCCCTAGCGCTGTCGCTCCTCCTACCACGCACGCCGAGAGGAAGAGGCTATTCAAGCATCGCTTTTGGCACCTCGCTCAACAGCATGGCTTGCTGGGGGAGCAATTGGGAGTACTGCTAGCAAGTCGTTGATAAGCATCTCATGGTTAGCCACTGTACATACTAGTCAGGTCCATGTGTAGAGTAGGTATGTAGTCAGATGCACTCCATGAAGCGGTATAACTGTGGATATGCATCCCTATGCATTTTGTCACATGTCACCCTACAGCCACCAAAGAGCATAGACAGATCCACACGATAGCAAGGGGAACAATGTCATTCTTGGTCTCCGAATGCTACGGTAGGTCCTGTCGTCAATCGGCGAAATTCCCAAAACTCTATCTAATAGCTTGCTCTTCATTACTCAGAGGCCACTCGCTATCTTGAAGCCAGCGCGTTAGTAGCAAAGCTGTTTCCCGCAAGTCAGCTCCCCTGCACTAAATCGACTCGGATGCCCTGTGTTTTCGGGAGCAGGCTCGGGGCAGGCACAGAGGGACTGGCCAGTGTCCACGGCTCCTATCTTAAGCTTGGGTTTACCCGGACCACATACTCAATAGGTATCAACTGCTATAGCAAATATACCGCCGAGTTTGATTAGTCTCTTCTTTCATCCAATCGCACTTATATGTTTATACATGTCCCTAACAATCCACATCCGATGACGTCCGTTCATCTCATTTCATAATCCATCATAGCTTGTCCCGACGTCCCTATCCTGGATGTGTGTTTTCTTGCCATTCCCAGCAATTCCCTTCGTTGCCCAACCGAACCAGACCGGACCATATGCAAAACGGTAAAGACAAATCTATGCCCACCCTGTTCCACTTGTGTATATACCAAGCGCAGTCTAACTCTGAAGCCTTCTATCCCAGAAAAGCGCTGCAGTTTGCAGAATCAAAACAAAAGACTCGTGTGGGTGGTTACACCCGAATCATGTTCGCCATCCACCCCAACTCATCCACCAGGTCTTCGAGACGTGACTCGGCGCCTGGGCTAGAAAGAAGCGAAGCAGTAGGATTGCCGATTGTCACGTCCTCTGTCTCAGGTCCCCCACCGCAGACTGAAAACCTGCGGCTAGCGGCAGAGCGCTTGCCTTCCTTGCCCTCCGTGCCGGATGTCCGAGGGAGACTGTAGGTGGAGAGAGCAGCGTTCAGGTTCCTGGCAAAGGGATTAATGCCTTTCCCATCAATCGTGTCAGTAATCCCCTGGACAGGGGGTAGTTCGTCCTCGTTTCCCGACAGGACACCTTCATCCTCCTCGTCTTCGGAAAGGTAGAAGCCGGGTGGGGAGTGGGCATCTGGGGATTCTGGGGTCTGCTGATTAGGCGAGGTAAGAACCGGCACATATGACGGCCGATCGGTCTTCTGGGCAATTTGGAGCTTTGTCGCCAGATTAGGGGAACGTGTCCGTGGAGCGGGAACTGGCAGATTGGATTCGATCACGGATAGCGCGCCATCACGACAGGAGACCACTGTTGGGGAGGGAGAGATGGTTCGCTGCGGAGGTGGGGCCAGCCCGGTGAACGCCACTGTCTCGGACACGGCGGATGTAGCAAAGTTGTCATCATCCTCATTTTCCTCGACGATATCATCAGGGATGACGATAACGGGCCGTTCATTAGCCTCAGGTTCCTCCGCTAAGGGCCTAGCATCCACTAGGAACTTCCGAAGTGATTCCGGTGACATATCCCTGGAGCGACTACCCTGGAAATGGCCACTCCGCTCGTCTTGTGCTGGAAGAACTTTGGTTTCTTTCAATGAAGATGAACTTGATTTGCGACTGAAAAGTTTTCGGGGCGAGAACGACCACACGGAACCTGGGGACAAAGACCTTGATGGGCGCTTTTGATGCTGATAGCGGAGCGGCGCGGTCCCTATCCGGGGGGTTGTTTCTGGGGGAGTTGGTGCTGGTCTAGGAGCGGCAAACTTGCTCGCAGGATCCATGGTCTTATAATCTTCCTCGCGGAGCGAGGTCAATGAGGCACTCCGTTTTCTGAGAGACTGCTCGACGGGAATCCAGAGGGTATTTACAGTCTGGCCAGGAAGATACGGGCAGGTATTGGTAGACGGGAGAGTTGGATCGTGTGTTTCGGACGCCCCGTCAAGTTCATACTGAGTTCCAAGTCAGCGGGACGTTGACTGGCCTAGTCCAACGTAAATTCTTTACTCACGTAATAGTAATAAGTGTGGCCCATTTTCAAGCCGCCAGTCCTTCTTGGTATCGTACCCGCACCACCCTCACAGACAATATCCTTGAAGGTGTAGCAGCCACGCCATTGGCCACGGTCTCGCCGACTGTCTCGTTCCATTGGATACGCTCTGGAGAAGTTGTCCCAGGACCCAACGAGATGAACTGACCGGGTGGAAGGATGGGTACGCCTGCGAGGATGTTAACGACAGAACACACAATCGCACTCAAGACGCATTGTGCGACCAAGTGCAGTAAGCTAACTCTGGATCGGAAGCAGGACTATGAGAACAGACTCAACGATAAATATCCAATTAGAACGTACAGTACAGTGGATAAACAGTTGGGAATGTGTATGTGGATATCTAGCGAAAGTGGATGAAGGACGAGCAACAAAGAAAGCACGAGACCAGGCTAAGGAACGAACGGAGTTGGACTTTCTGAAGAAGTGGCTGCAGAAGAAAGCGTAAGAGAGAAATGAGTATGTTCATCCAACACTCACAACATGAAGGTAAAAAGCGTTGTTGTCGGATCCATGCCGAAGCCTGAAGGTACCGATACAGTACGCCTGAGCAGACCAAATAACGTTGATGTGCAGGGGGGGGGTTCGGACTCGTCCCCAGGTTTTATAAGTGGGTAATTCAAAGTCGTGGGTAGCCGCGAGGAACGTGGCCTCGGATGTTAAGAATGAAGGATGCGGCGTCCGGCCAATCAAGACGTTCAATAACTTCCGGAAGCGCCGTGATGTCGGGAGTTCGTGAAGTTGAATGGACGGCGCTTAGCCACGCAAGCAGCGGCACCACGAGGGTCAGTGTTTCGAGATGACCCTGAGCCAGCTCGCCTTCGTCCGAACCCTATTGAACCTCCAACCAGGGGCCTAAACGGCTGTGCCGCGGCGTTGTATGTAAAATGAAAATACCTCGTAAACGTCGTAGCATAGGTAGTGTAAAGTGTACTGTTCGGGCGGGCCGATGATATGTACCTAAGCGTCAGGGGGCTTTGAAGGAGCTGGGAGTCGAAAGTGGTGCTGGTCAGGTGCCCGAGTCTCCGTGAACAAAACGGAAGATGATGAGCGAGCATCAGATGCACTACACTAACGTTTATTAAACTCCAGTTATACATTACTTCAATCCCCGCTAGGGTTTCGCGTCCGAAAGATACCCACAGCAAACGTCGAGGGGCTGCCAATGACTGTCCGAATTGGCGAACGAATGAGAAGACGCACCCATGGGCTCACATCGCGATCGAGGTTGGCGATTGGTGCCGCATTCAGGCACCGCTAATCTCGCCAGGGCCCAGACTAGGGGCTCCCAAACAACATGGCAACCACAGGCGGTCCACTGCGCCGTCGGACGGGCAGAGCCGGGGTGCAGTCGATCAGGCTGACCATTGCTTCCGCTCCCGTGCTGCGGCAGCTTGATGATTGTTGTATATTGAAGCGAGACCCTGAATATCAGTGACGTGGTTCCCCATAACAATGGCGAGGACGCAGCTTGTCAACTTTCACTTACACAAACCGACTTCAATTGACAGCGGGTGGCAGGACATCCCGTCAGACCACATGGGACAGATGATCCGATTTGGAAGAGCCAAATGATGACTCCATCCGAAAGCCGATTGATTCTCAGCCCAGAAGCCCCAGAGTCCCAGACAGCACTTCCGGCCGTTCCTGCCCGCACCTACAGTACTCCGTACGCCGGTGAGAATCAGACGGCAAGGACAACCGGACGAAATTCCCTCATCCCATCGTTACTGGTTCAGTGGTCACCGACGGCTGCATTGCATGATGACAACATGGAAGGTGCATGAGGGACCCAATGTACTTCGTAGTTTACACTGGCAACTGTCAAAGCTGGCGACTGCGGCTGCAGGCTACCCGAAGCGACACCCGACGATGCATTGCATGCGGCTGGCTGCATTGTGCGCTGGGGCCGATAGAAAAAATAATCTAATTGCTGTGTAAGAACTCTATTTAAAGTGGTGCTGACAGTTGTGTCTGACAAGGCTGAAGTGACTTGAAGGTTGAGGCATGTCTCAAACCCTTCTGGAAGATTTCTGCCATTTCGCGAAGATGACAGCAATCTAATTCGTAACCATGTTGGTAACATTACCGATCTAAGGTTATTACCGGTAGTATACTGTACTGTATGTACATAGATATGTTCAGTCCCTTATCAGCAGCCAAGTTCCACAGCTCGGTCGGGTCGACGCTCAATCGCAATGAATGCCTGCAATCTCCCACTGGGAGATATACCGCCTAAAGGGCCCAATATGTCGTTGGAACGGATGCTGAACAAGCATACCAAGGCCTGGGTTATCGCCCGCGAGCTTCATTTGTACGCCACCAGGACCGCCCCGAGTCTAGTGCCTGAGGTCACCAGGGTTTTCGATTTCCCTCCGCATGTCTTTATAACACCCTCTCTGGAGAGAGCCCTTGCACGGGAATTGGCGACTGATGGATACGTGCCTCCCGATTTCGACGATCTTAGGCGCCGGGTGCCGCAGCTTGACAAGTGGGAGTGGCTGGAAGACTATGGCGACAAACTCCTGGCCGAGTGTATCCGTATACAGCCTGTTGCCCTGGAGAAATGGGCGTCATATCGAAGCGAGGCGGCATTGCAGCAATCCTTATCTGGGCACACCATAGTCGGCAAATCAGTCAGGCTGAGCAGAACCCGACGGTCAGTGTGGCGTCTCAAATTGTACCCGCGGCCTGTGGTACGTGAGCGGGACAGCTTTGATGAATTGCCCAGCGTCTGCCTGAATCCGAGAAGAGCGCAGCCATCACGATGACAGCCTATTATTTCGCGTTAGCCAAAGAGTAGAGCCATAAAACTCTAGCTCGCTGGTTAGGGGCTATTGGATTTGAAAGAAATCAAGCACACATTTTCATGATCATGATCTACGATTCTGTTATCTGAAAGCCAAAATGCTAGTCCCAGGGATTGAGCTCGCTACGCCCGCAAGAAGGCGTGTTTTCAGCGTTAGTTTGGGTTCTTATTGTTCAAGAAAGGTTTGTTGGAATTATGTACGAGAGCTTAAGTTACGGTATACCGTTTGAAGATCAAACATCTACACCTCATAACTCAGCGCTAACGGTTCGAAATCACGAGACTGAACGCTTATGGTTCAGGAGGGCTACCAACGCTCTCTCTCATGTGAGAAACACACGCCTTCACGCAGATAGGTAGTACCTGTCGTTACTCAAAGCCCCGGTTATATTGTATAGGAACACTGGAAAAAAGATCCATCCAGCCCTCTTTATCCTGCGCCCTACAGAAGCAGGCCAGCAGAGGCCAGGAAAACACTGCCGTGTCACAATCGAGATGCCGCCGGTAGGGAATATCACATCTGCACCGAGCAAGAGACTGCAATGAGGACCAGGCCTACATCCAAGGGAAGAGGGAGGGGAAGACGGAGTAAAAATTACCATTAATGAGACAGGTGGCCAAGCTCCCTCCCGCCCTATTCGTAACTGCCTGACTACCTCGTCCATCTCTGGCTCAACTGAATTCAATAGTGATACATGGCTGACTAGATCGCTGGATGACAGGCCGGGGATCCGCCAGTCCTAGCGCCAGACTCCATATGTACCTTCCCTCCTGAAGTCCTCCTCTGCATATCATGATCGAATTCTGGATCTTACAAATACTACATACGCAGACATAACCCATGTCAACCTTTCTGAGCTGATCCCACGGCCAGCTACACCGATTTGTCAACTCTCACCCCGCCAAGCAGTGCGGATGACCCAAGACAGGAAGAACCGGCTTCGCCTATGCCTGCTGTCTTCAGTGTGTATCGTCTTCGCTTTATGTCCTTTCGGTGGATGTATGATGTACAAGCGTCTCTGGGTCGATCCAGAAGCAAGATATTATCGTGATATGCGCCCCGGAACCAGGAAAGGAGAGGGGAAAGTAGGTATTACAGGATCATCGCCTGTCTGGCCCGCCCTTCAATGTAGTTCTTCGTCCGCTCAGCGAAATGAAGCACAAGTGGATGAGCTGGAGCCGTCTGCTGACACACACAGATCCTCCAGCATACAATACAGAAACAGAAGGAACATCATATTACTTAGCCTCAGCTTTGCCATTGGCGGTGGCAACAGCAGCGTTTTTCTTGTCGTCTTTCTGCCCCGCCGACATCCTCGTCCGCTCATACCTGAGTTTCGTGTCCCCCTTCCACATGGTGCCCAACCAGCGATCCCAAATCGTGAAGAACGGTTGCGAGAAATTCGTCTTGATACCCCAACTCTGGTGGTGGATATCGTGGTATGCAGCATTGTTGCTGGTGATGTGCTGCAAGGGGTCCCAGGGCAACGCGTACCCGCAGTGGTCGTCGACCGTCTTTATCATGCTGACGACAAAAAAAGCCATGCCCAGGCGAGGGCTGAGCATCGCCACCTTGTAGGCAACGGCCGCACCGAGCGTGTCCATCACCAGCCCTTCAACGGGGTGATTGTATAGAGCGCCATATGCGTACGGGACGTAGAGACGGTGGTGTCGGGCGTGCCAGTGTGCTGTGGGTGGAGAGGCACTCTGTTAGTCTAGCTCTAATCCTCGCAGCGGGTGATAACGTACTGTACATCCACTTGTTCAAGTGCATGGCTCGATGGACGAAGTACTGCCAGGCGTCCAAAGCGCAAGCAGCGATCCACATTTGGAAACCCGGGATGATGACCCAGTAGATGGCTTTTGCTACCAGCAATTCCCAGGTCGCAAAGGCGGGCACATGAGTCTCGGCCACCCCGTCAACCGTGGTTATTAGGAATGGGTAGTGCCCACCGGCCAATGCGCCGGCGAGCAGCGGGTGCGAGGCGGCGATGTTCTTGGAAATCGCGGCGGCATTGAGTCCGACAACGCCGAGGATGGCGGGGAGAGCGCGTTGCGCCAGCCGGATGCGGGTTGCCCAAACAGCCACGTCGTACGCCTCCATGCCCGTCATTTGTTGTCCCTCGGTCAGAGATAGTGCGGCACCGCAAACAATCTGGATTATTTGCTCGATAATGACATCACGGGCGACCTGGTAGCGAGATGCGAGGTTGCGCTTGGTGATCTCCTCGGGCGTGTGAAGGCGGTATTGCGGAAACAGATCGTAAACATCGATGACATGGAAGAACATGGACACTGCCCAGTATGCGATGTGTGGGAGTACGAGCGATAGCCAGAAATCTGAGATGAAGGGCAGGAGATCGGGCATCGGCCGGGTCTCGTAGGCCGGCAAAGGGGGCAGGTTCGCCGCGACGGTTCCGTTCGCCATTGTGGGATTGTATGCAGCTTTCTCGAAAAGCAGCCGGTCAAAGATAGACGGGTCACGGCGTGAAAGCCGCAGAATTGCGCCGATCAGTCAATCAATTGAACAACAGGCGATATAAGAGCTGACGAGAAGGAGTGGCAAGAATATATTGCCTTTCAAAAAGACGCCTTTTTCGGCAAAGTCGCTGCACGGTCACAGATTTCAATTTCCGGCTTCTTAACGTGTCGCGCCACCGATGGCACCACCCGCATGGAGTCAGGGTCCAGCACAGCCAAGACAAGCTGCAAATGGACGAGGCAGACCCAAAAATACTCGTCACAATCTGGTGCTTGTTGGACCATGTGTCAGTACACTAATCAATTTATTTTTCCCAGACATTCTTTTCTGAGGAACGAAGGCTATCAGTGCTCAGCTTGGCAGGGACGCTTTGTGCTTCGTAAGTTCGTATGGTACCTATGGTATGTATTACTGTACAATATTTCGTACGGAGTGCGGATACTTACACGGCCAAATTACAGTGCGATCTGACCCATAGGCACATTCATTTCGCATGGGCAGTGGCAAGCTGAAAGACTCGGAGCCTGTTGATGGGAAAGAGGAACCCAAGGGAAACCTGTATTTATTGGGGCACTGGGCTGGGCTCTTTTCCCTCCTACAATCCTCATTCAACCAACCTCCGGCTACAATCAATACACCCATTCTTCAGTGGTTTTCTTCAAGCCTAGAGGCATCGGACCGCTCGGGATCGGAGATGCTCCGAAACGGCCCACATGGATAGGTGCGCCGATAACGCACGACCCACATCGCCGTCAGAACCGGAAAGTTTTTGATACAGCATATGCTACTAGACGGACCCGGGAGGCATGGCTTTACGGGACCGGCTTTGTAATACCTGCAATCTCTCCTATCTGCGCAGGCCGACGGTATAACGTTGATAACTAAAGCCCAATTCCAATATCACTGAGACAGATGCCCAGTGCGTCGGTCGCTCCAGTTCTCCACCATCCAGGCTCGAAGGCTGCTCTCCATTGTCCATTGACCCACATCGACATGTCGACGGGACGAATAAGCTGACAACTCCGAGGCATATACCTACGCAGCCTAGGTCGTAGGTACACACTATAGACAAATATTTCATTCAGGTAAATGTTCCATCAAAATTGAAACAGTCTTTAAACCACTTCGTACTGAATCTGCCTAGTAGTTCCAGTATGTCTTGTCCAGCTGGTGCAATTCCAGGTTGGTCTTCAAGACTGAGCTGATTGGGTTCCGATATGAACTGTACCCAAGCAAGCTGAGCCAAGCTCTGATTTGAACAAGCTGGGTTTCGTATGAACCTGAAGTAAAAGGCCGCTGAAGAAAATCTCCGCTACGCTTGCTAAACCCTAACACAAAAGCTTGGTTTTATTACCTAGTCGCCGATATCCAGCCAGGGTTTCAGATGACAACCTAGCGTTGTACTTCGTACCTAATAACCTGGAAGTAACGGATGCCTGAGGTATTCTGAACCGCGCCTTGGTTTTTCTTCTGTCCAGCCTAGTCCAGCGGCAGCCCCGCACTGGGAAGACTACCCCGCCTACCCTCTGATTTTTTCCCTTCTTTCCACCCACTCCACCTACTCTTGCAGACGGCCTTGCCAATAAACCAGATATTCGTCTTGCGTTCCGGATACCATCTTTCACGATGCTTGTCTACAAGGTACGGTTCAGTCCATGAGAGACTCTTAGCCGTCGTCTCTAGCATTCAGAAACAGCATGGGAAGATCCGCTAACAATACCCCCGCTCCCTACAGGATGCTATCACTGGCGACGAGATTCTCTCGGACGCTTACAATATCAAACTGGTAGATGATGTCGCCTACGAGGTCGACTGCGCTATGGTTCAAGCAGGAGGCGAAGTCCAAGTCGGTGCGTCTACTTCTCGCTTTCTAAGGTTGTGGGTAAAAGCGCCCCTATCACTAACGAACGATTTTCTTCCTCGAGCAGACATTGGTGCCAATCCTTCCGCCGAGGAGGCCGAGGAAGGCACCGAAGACCAGGCCAGAATGGTCATCAATGTCGTCGAATACCAGCAACTTGTAAAAGCACCTGGTTTCGCGGACCACAAGCAATACATGGGGTACCTCAAGAGTAAACACCCCCGCCCATGGCCCACAGTGTCCGTGGATACTGACTTAAACTCTCCGCCATGCAGGATACCTGAAGGCTCTCAAGACGAAGTTCCAGGAGGCTGGAAAACCCGAAGAGGAAATCAAGGCCTTCGAGCAGCGGGCGGTGACATTCTCCAGGAAGATCAAGGAGAACTGGAATAACTGGGACTTCTACACGGGCGCGTCGATGAACCCCGACGGAATGTGAGTGTCTCCGCTCACCTATTGTAGTTCTTGACCGTGGAAGCTGACTTCTTCAGGATCATTCTCCTCGACTACCGTGAAGACGGCGTGACGCCCTATATGGTCTACTGGAAGGATGGTCTGGTTGAGGAGAAGTACTAAACGATCGGATCCAGCACATCCGTTAGCAATCCATTCTGCCTGTGCCAGCGGTAGCATCATGACTGCTTCAGAATGTGCCCCCCTGGCCAAGGCATAGCTACATAAGCCGAATCCAAAGTTGTTTTCCGCTCTCGCTTGTTGTCGGTATTTGGGTCACTCAGCATAAACAGAAAATTTGATACTACTTGACGCGTACATTGTTGCCGCCCTACCTGTGGCTCACTGGACTGCGCCTTTTTATACTAGCGGCAGCAGCTAAACAGGGCCAATTGTCGTGGTTCTGAAGATTCTGCCTTGTGCCCCAAATCACATCGATACATATCGTTGGCGGAACCAAGCGACTGGAAAATGGCAGCAGATCTATCAAACTAGTCTGCTGGCTTCTATAATATGCTTGCATCCTCCACCACAGGACTACCCACCTCGCCGTCATCACCCATCCCAACAGCCCTCAATAGCCCGGCGCTCTCGCCTTCGCCGTTCTCTCTCGCTGCGCCCGTCTGCAGACCGCCGTGTCGGCCACCTCCACCACCTTCACCGCCTCTGGCAACCACTTCGGTCCCGCTCGTGCGGCGTGTTTCCTCAGCCCCGTTGAGCACATACCACACGTCCTTTTTGGTCAAGAGCCCCTGGAGCACGCCACGATCGACAAACAGCACGTAGCGCAGGCCCAGTTTCTGGAAATAGCTTACCGCCAGGTGCAGGCGGCAGCCGCTGGGAAGGGTGAGCGGGGTCTGATCCATCCAGGGTCGCAGGTCCAGGGTGGTCCTGGGATCGGCCAACGGCTGGTGCACGAAAAACGCTTCGGTCTCCGGGGCCAGCGAGCGGGGTGGCTGGGTCGATGTGTGTAAGTTGTAGGAAAGCTCGGCACGGGAGATGTAGCCGAGCAGGATGGCATCGCGCGGATCCGATATGACAGGAAAGCCGCGGTACGGGTGGGCCTCAAGGATCGCGGTCAAAGAGCCAATGGTGTGGCCTGTAGCGGTGAGCACGACGAGGTCCTCGATGCGTGTCATGATCTGGGAGGCGGGAATGTCAGGGATGGGCATTGTCTCCTCGCTCGTGTCGAGGAAAGGGTACTCGTTAAAGTGGATCCAAGATTCGTAGATGCCGCGCCGCGAGAAGGCGTCGCCGACCCACTTGGAAATCATGACGGCCACCATGATAGGGAGGACATAGGTGAGAGCACCCGTGAGCTCGAACATAATGACCACGATGGAAACGGTCATGCGTGTGACGCCGGCGAGGGCGGCCGCCGCGCCGATGATGGCGTAGGTGCCGGGTGTGATGCAGGCAATGTCTTCCTCGCACGAGTGGAAAGCGATGAATTTTGGGTGGTTGTGCTGCCAGATCTCCATGACAATGCCAACCGCACGTCCGAAAAGCGCACCGATGGCCATGGTTGGCAGAATGATGCCGGCAGGGATCTGCAACCCAAACGTAATGGCGGCGAGACAGAATCCTAACAGTGCGGCGAAGATTAGGAGGACGATTGTGCCCGCAGAAGCGGCGCCTGTTTCGCAGAGCCCAAACTGGTCGTCAAATAAATTGGAGCACTCTGAAAACAGGTTCGAGACTAGGTCCGAGGACTGAGCCCGCATATAGTGGTTGGGGTAGTTGATGAGAGCAGTAAGACAAGCCACCGCAACCACCTGCGTCACTGGTCCTGGCAGCCAGGTGGCTGATTTCCTCCACTTGGCGACTCTCATGTTCGCTTTGATAAACAGCCCGCCGTAGATGCCGCCGAAAATGCCCAGGAGCACAAAAGGCACCAGCTCAAAGCCATGCCAGCTGGAGCTATATGTCACTTGGTAGAGCACAAGTTTGCCCGACCGGAAAGGGTCAAAAGCCTGTAGCACCACAGCGGCTGTCATGGCGCATACGAAGCTTTGCCACATTGTCTTGTCGGGGAAATAGTAGGATAGTTGCTGTTTGGTGTTAGAGTGCGGAATGATGTTAGAGGCTGACGTTCGGGGGTTGCTTACCTCGAGACTGAAGAGCACGCCTCCAATCGGCGAACCAAACGCCACAGAAATGCCGGAAGCCGCTGCTGCCGAGAGAACCTCCCTCTTCCGCGCTGCCAGGGTCAGTAAAACGTATGCTGGGCCAAGGGAAGCGGACACACACACCTTCATTACCGTTGATGCTGGGAAACAGCTTGATAAACAAATTGGCGCAACAACAGGCGACATGAACCAGTGGCCCTTCTTTTCCTAGCCACATCCCAGATGCCACCGCCAGAACCTGGCCGGGTCAGTGATCGAGCGTGCCGCGGACTCAAAGCGCTAGCAGACTTACCAAACCTAACGATTTCGTAATCAACGTCCATAACCCAAAAAACCTCCTGATAATAAAGCCTCCAAGTACCGTCTTAATCTCTGGGATCCCGCTGTGTTTGGCATGGATCGCATATTCCTTGACCAACAAGCTCGCCGAGAGCGCAAAGATGACCTGCCAACCCAATATCAGCGGACCTATCGCTCTCATCACGGTCGAATTCGACACTTACCGCCAAAACCAAATATAACACATAGCCGACAAACCAACCTCCCACTCCGGAGCTCACCCCTAACGCCGACCCCCAACTCACCCATCCCTTGCAGTGACTACTTTCATCGTAACCATAACAGCATGCGGCCTTGCTCAGGTAGAACCTGCCGCTATCGACGCCGGACGAACAAAACCCGTACTTGATGTCGCCCAGCCAGTCGGTGGCGACGTCAATGGCCGCGGCCAGCGCGCCCACGGCCAGGCCCGCCAGCACTAGCACCACCCAAACTTGGCTTGCGTCGAGCAACCGCTGGATGTGGCCAAGGGCGGGGATCGCGGAGGCCGAGGACGAGGCGTGCAGCGTGCGCTGCCGCTGCCGCTCCTTGGTGTATTCAAAGATCCAGTCGATCGCCGTCAGATCCTCGTAGCCCACCCGCCGCCCGGGGCCCTCAACATGCCAGTCAAGCGGGAACGGACCGTCGGGTTTGGGGAGCGGCTCAAGGATGGGGTCGAGGCGGGCGCTTTGGCCTTGGGGAGGCTGCTGTCGGTCGTCGTCGTGGCGGCTGGGGTGGGCATGCCGGGCAGAGGAAAAGGGGTTGAGAGCGCCTCTTGTCAGGGCGCTGATGAGCCTGGATGGCTGCGAGAGGAAGCTGGTCTGCTTTTGCTTGCGCTTGAAGGAAAGTGGAGAGGCGAGGTGGGTCTGTCCGTGTCTGAGGGGATCGTCGTCCAGGATAGGCGCCGTGTCGTCGTCATCGGGCTGCAGAGTGTGACACGGGTCGGGGCCGAGCAAGTCCAATTCATCAGCATCGTCTCGGCCGTAGGGACCACCATTCACCATGGAAACGTGGGGCGATGGGACTGAAGGCCCTGCGCTCGAAGATGCCGTGTTCATTGCTCGAGGCGGAGGCATTTTGAACGTGGAAGTGGTGCGCCGGCCATCCTCGTCGGGAATGTAAAGTATAGGACGTTAATTTGTGAACTGGAAGCGCTGGTGGAAGCTCGACACCCACTCTTTTTGAGCGTTGACCCCGGAAGTTGTTGGCGATTCGAGTCGGCGATGCTTGCCGAGGTGGTTGGTTGTTGTAGTAAGTTATCTTATCGCCAGGCGTACGGCTGGAAACTGAGGCGTATCAAGAAGTAGTTGATGGCTCGTGCTTGGGTACCGTGTAACATTACCAACGTAATTACGTACTTTACGCCTTACTGTATGTATTGTACCTATATTATTCGTACATCACAAGTCAACTCATTAGGCTCCACTATGTCATAGGGTGGGCAGCTGTTGAATATGCGGATTATGAGCCCAGGTCGATGTGAGGATGGAACTTCCTTCTGAGGTGCCAACATCTACAAAGATTCGACCTCACTGAAAATGAGCGAGAACGCGCCGCCGACTCGAGAGCAGCAAGCGCCCTCGATCCAGAAAATCCAGTCGCTGCTCAGCGCGAGAGACGACACATCTCGATTCGTTGGTCTTGCATTGCTCAAATCGGTTCTTGACAACGATCCCGAGTTGAGAAGCAACGAGAATGTCATTCTCACGCTTTGGGAGAGCATACCCTCAAAGTTTTTCGATCGGCTGATCAAGACCGGGTCAAAGCAACGGCCATCATCTACATCATCGTCGTCAACATCATCGTCATCACGGAAAGAGACTACCGATATGTTGGACCTCGCTGTATCCGTGATGCACACTTTTGCTGCTCTGCTTCCCGAACATGCAAGACACGATTCAAAATTGTTGAACTGTATCCCACAGCTCGTGGCTTGTCTCCTGCACTGGTAATACATGAGCCCTTCCTTAACCCGAGTACCCGACTCAGTCCCTGGTATGTATTAACCTTGAACCTTCTCGTAGCTCCAGCCAATCTACCCAGCTAGCACTCGAGACTCTGGTAGTTTTGGCAAGTCATCCAGATGGTGCCCGGATCTTTACAGCGATTGGGGATTTGACGCCAATGATCGAAATTGCGCCGTCACATCCTCTCGTCCTGGAAGCACTGTCGTATGCATGGCTCAATGACATGGCCACGACTGCAGACAAGGAAGCCTTGAGATCCAAAATTGACACAACAATCACGAGTCTTATTTCCTCCTTCAAGGGAACCGATGCCGTGACGCTGCTAGCATTCCTCGCAACCCTGTTGCCGAGATTGGAGCCAGCGGTAAGTTCCCAGCCAAGTCAAGCCTAAAAGTCGCAGTGCACTCATCATCATTCTCTATAGGTTCTGCCGCCCAACCCCAGCTGGCTGCCGGCATTGGGCGCTTTTGTTCGTAATCTCGTAGCCGCTCGTCCTACAGCTGCTGGACGTGCCGCCTTCACCAACTTATCCGCTGCTCTCCTCGAGGTCTACCCTTCCCAGGCACCCCAACTCCTTTTTGCTGGGGAGGGCAGCGAGTCTCAGAATCCCTTCTCATACCTCCTTCTGAACCTTGTCCTGGTCGATATTCGCTCCACTTTGCCTACGCTCCTAGAGCAACTCAACAGCCCCCAATATCCCGAGATTTCACAGCGTCTCGCTTCGGCCTTCAATGTTGTCTCCAATTTCATTGGCTATCTGGTCCGCTCTATGGATGCAGACGACCTTCAGAGCTTACCCTGGGCGATTTCACCAGACCTTCTTCTCAAACTCCGCAAAGCCATCGCGGAAACTATGTCCCTTACTATAGAGTACCTGCGGGATCGCTGGGACGCCTCCGTCGCTGGCGCCATGGGTTTACACCCCGAAGCACGCGTCGGCGCAGCTAACACTTCTTCCGGTTCGCATCTCACTCTGGCTTGGGATTCCAAGAAAGACAATGCTGCTGAAGACTCGCTCATTCTCGCGGCCATCCGCGCGCTGGCGATATGGCTCAGGGAAGACGACAACGATCTGCTAAGAAAGGAGGCGGCTGGGCTCTCAGATATGTTGATTGACCTCTATCAGAACGGGGGCCGAGGCAAGCTCGATTTTCGCCGTCCAATCCTGGTTGCTTTTGAGGGAGTCATTGTTGAGAAAAAAGGGATGGAAGCATTTCTTGCCAATGCCGGTTGGCAAACCCTTGCCGAGGACCTCGTATCCATTGTCCAAGCCAGCTCCACGGTTACCAACGAGGATGATGCTATGCGCGGTATCGAAATTGTGCGGTTGCTGCTACAGGTCGTTGAAACCGAACGTGCGGGACCTGAAGAAGCCTGGATGGACGTCGTCACAAAGGTGGCGGGCTGCTATATACCTGACGCCAAACAGCCACCTCCTGTCGAGGAGTGTCAGGTTGCGGCTCTGCAGCTTGTCACCACACTCCTGGCTAACGCTCAACCGGGAATGCAGAAGCGCTATGCCCATTCGACGAGTGCTATTTTGGGGATTGCAGAGCAACTAAAGGCGAAAATACATGGAGATGTGGCCCTAGAGGAGGCGCTGGCCGATGTGCTAGAGACGCTGGCAGCTTTGAGATGAAGCTCCAATCATCTGACCTCAGGGGTCCAAGAAATCGAGAGGTTCATTAAAATGGTTGCCGAACCGGTCTTAGGTTCGGTTTGCGGCCCTGCCCACTTCGTTGGAGTTAGCTTGGTGGTGAGCCGTCTCTCGTTTCTGAATCACGCTCGAGCGAGGATGGGTTCTTACCGAGGTGGAAAGGGATCGGACCTGAACCACGACGTTACCGGGCGACCACAGACAATTTTCCGTCTCGCCCTGGATTGCTAATACTAGAGTTTCACCAGCGGCCCACCTTTGAATAGGAAGCTTGAGGGAACCGCTATGACGCTGTTATCTGAACACCATATCAAGGTAAAACCGTCGGCGTATCCTTTCAAGTCGGATAGAGCCTACTGGTGCCTCTCATATAGTCTTGGGTATTTTGGGACACCCAAACGGTCCTTACGCCTGCCAAATAAGTCTACTCCCTTGGCGTATTTGTTCTGACCGGAAGCGCGATTCTTTCACCTATATCCTCCTCAGCAGACCACAAGAGTGGCTGCCTCACGGGAACCAGAGCCGACAGCATTCACAGATCCGGCCTCACTTCGGCATTCAGACCTCCGGGGATTCAAGTTCTCTTTGAACCCCTCCGGAATCCAAGTCACCATGTCTCCCGATGCAAACTGTAAGTAAGCCAAGGGTGCCTGGATAGGAAAACTATAAGGTGTGTGTTATGGCCAACTAACACAGCCCGCCGTTCAGGTGCTCCTCGAAGCTTGACAGAAGTATATGGTGGCGTACAGCGCCTACAGCGGCTTGTCGGCTCGGTGGCAACTTCGATTTTGAGACATGACTGCCTTGGTCCAGACCAGGCCACAATGGCCGACTTCCTCTCACATGCTCTCCTCGAGGAAGAGTCTGGTCATCCGACCCTCGAACTCTCGACCATCCAGACTGCCAATCTGCAGTTTTTCGTCATCCTTTTGCAGATTTACGGCAGAGTAAAGGCTGTTTCCGGCAAGCATGTTGGCGAGGTTTCGCTTGCCGAGAGCCTTGAGGAAGCGTGGACAAGACGTTTCCCCGGACAGTTGTATGGCCCGGGCCTTGTTCAGAGAGCTTAAGCGGTGAATTTTGGCTGGTAGCTGTTCACAAAGTCAAACGCGTGGCTGAGGTACGGAAGAACGACGGCGTGAAAAGGGGGTTAGGAAGAAGGGGAGACATGGCAACGGCAACATCGATAATATGCAATAGCATACTATTGCTTACTCCATTGTGATTCCTCAACAATGGCAGGTTCAACATAAACCGCCGGTCGAAGTTTGAGATGCTTGACGTGTATTCAACCGACAGGTTCAAGTTCAAGTTTAACCCTAACCCAGGAGCCCACGTTCAAATCTGAGCTTCACTGAATTGTCCGGAGGCATTGATGAATTGACTGATCTAATCCTGAAGATAACCTTATCCATCAACGGCAACAATCGCATCATACCAAAAGCACGGCCTTAAATTATGGCGAAGGGCAAACAAGAATCGGGAAAAGGCGGAAAGGCCCAGACGGACAACAGCAAAGCTGCCGGAAAGAAAGGCGGGAAGGGTGCCGGAGGAGGAGAAGGTGATGCAAAGTCAACTAGCAAGGTGAAAGGCGCCCAGAGCATCAATGTCCGGCATATCCTTGTAAGTTTTCAAATCACATTGCGCGACAGTTGCAGATGCTGTGCAATGGAAATGATGATCAGTTCCAAGACCGGCTCTGTTGACTCTCCAATTCAAATACAACCAGTGTGAGAAACACGCCGAGAGCGAAAAAGCGATGGAGAGGCTGCGCAATGGCGAGAAATTTGATGCCGTGGCAAGAGACATGTCCCAAGACAAGGCGAGGCAGGGTAAGGGATGCTCCTGCTCTCTTCTCTCAGCTCCTGCTTACACTCCCGTTTATGCTACGACAGGAGGTTCACTAGGCTGGAAGAGCAAGGGGAGTTTAGACCCAGAGTTTGAGAAGATTGCCTTTGAGCTCCCCCAGAGTACAGTCGATGCGCCCAAGTACGACAGGGTCAAGACACAGTTTGGCTATCATATCATCATGGTCGAGGGTCGCAAGTAGCACGCCGAGCGGTGGAACAGTCGGACGACAACCGGAAAGCCGGTTACGAGGTTTCTCTTGATTTTTGTTTGTCTTGCTTTTCCCGCGCCGTATGCTGAGATAGCCACAGTGGAAAGGGGCAACCGTATTCCCCGCTATGCCAGATGCCATCCGGTGACGATTCAGAGGGCATCCCGGGAAAATGTCATCGGATTGCTGACCCGACAAAAAGAACCTGCTTCTCAGAATTCCTCTATGATGCCCCTTTTCCCCTCCGACCGCCCTGAGAAACGCCGCAACCCTTTCTAGCAGAATGCCATCTTAAGCCTCGGACTGGAAGTAGTTAAGGAGGATGGAACGCTCCTGCGACTCCTCACCCCAATCCTTGACAACGACGCAAGAGCAGTTGACCACCTTGCGGGCGTTGCCCTCGCGGTCGAGGACGCCTGAGACACAACCAAGTCAGCCAAAAGAAAGCAGCGTGATGTCTTCTCTAAAGGGTCTACTCACAGAGACCAGCCCACTCGCCCAGTTGCTTGCCGTCAGGCACCTTGATGAGGGGGATCTTGTGCTCCGAGCACAGGGCGATGACGAGCTTCTTGTATGCCTCCTCCTCGCACGACTCGTTGAGCACGCACATGTGAGCCTGTCTCCGGTCGAGCGCCTTGGAAGCCTCGCGCAGGCCACGGGCCAGACCGTCGTGCATCAGAGAGAGCTTCAGGACGCCCTTGAGAGCATCCAGAACCGACATCTGACCCTTGGTGGCCTCGGCGGACACCTCAACCTCCTCCGCGACCTCGGGGGCATTGGTCTCTTCTACGTCCGACTAGATCTGGGGTTAGCGAGGCGTGTTCATGCTCGGGGGAATTTTTATCGTAGGTCGTGTGGTCCCGCCGCCTTGGTCAGATCGACAACCACCCAAACTCGCGCGGGGATTTGATAGATGGGGTTCCTCACCATCTTGGCGTTTTGATTGCGGATAAGCTGTCGGTGCGATCCTCGAAGAGAGATTACTGATTTTCTTGTTGTTCGTGTTAAGTATCGGGAGGAGGAGCTCGACTCGGCAACGAGAATTGAGAATTGACTATGTGCGAAGGCGGCCCGCCCCACCCAGATCTGCTTGGCTGGAATTTGCGTTTTTTGTGTGTGGTTGCAGCGGATTCCAGTTGACGCTAGTCCATACAGGGACTAGTGGAGCGCCTTAGGACCGTGCCGGCGTTAGGGCAAGAATTCCGTGCACAGACCACCACACGTCCCGCCAACATGGATAATTCTTTTCGTTGCAAGGCAACTTGGATATCTAACCTCGACCTTCTAAACAACCCAAACCGGCTCTCAGCGTTCGCATTAACGCAGACACAACCGAGGTAGGTGGACATTCGCACTCGTGAATGACGTGACGACAGGACGATGCCTTTTGCGAAGGCCGAGGAAAGCAATCATGTGCCTGCGAAAGCTGCGCCTTGATACGCTTGTCCTCATCGGCAACTGAGCGGGCAGAACCCTCTTGAATGCTGTCAACGAGGGCACTCTCCATGCTCATCGAGCCTCGGAAGGCTAACATGATCCGCTTCGGCATCCTGGCAGATACCTCATCTCTTTTGACGATTTGAGAATCTCCATTGCAACCGCTCCACAGCCGCCAACATGGTCCGCACCTCCGTCTTGCACGATGCTCTTAACAGCATCAACAACGCCGAGAAGGCCGGCAAGCGCCAGGTCATGATCCGCCCTTCCTCGAAGGTCATCGTCAAGTTCCTGCAGGTCATGCAGCGCCATGGTACGGCAACCCATTCTACCCTTTCTCTAGGTGGCCCGAGTCTTGGAAGGTCCTCGCACTCCCTCCTTCGGCATGATAACTAGGCGACGGTCTATGTCTGCCCTACGGCCCCAGCCCTTTAAGTTGCCGATAAATCAAACACCAATGCGAGGATCTTACACGTTTTCGGAGGCTCCCAATGACGTCCAATGTTTACTCCTATCGCAACACAAGCAAGGGCTGACTGTAGTTTTGGCAGGCTACATTGGCGAGTTTGAGGAGGTCGACAACCACCGCAGCGGCAAGATTGTTGTCCAGCTCAACGGCCGGTACGTACATGGAGGTTTGCAGTCATGTGTATGCTGTCGCGCTGACGAGTGTCGTTCAGGCTGAACAAGTGCGGTGTTATCTCCCCCCGCTACAACGTCCGCCTCTCCGAGCTCGAGAAGTGGGTTGTCAAGCTCCTCCCTGCCCGTCAGTTCGGCTACGTCATCCTCACCACCTCGGCTGGTATTATGGATCAGGAGGAGGCCAGGCGCAAGCACGTCTCTGGCAAGATCATCGGCTTCTTTTACTAGAGACTGAACAATTGAGACACAAAGGATCCAAAAAGGCATGTCATGCATGGGGCGTTGAACTGCGTTTGAGATACCACTTAGTGAATACGGAGTATACCATGGATTTCCCGTTGAGTACCCGACAAAATGCCAGACAAACCTTTTGAGAGGCGCGAACCAGCTGTGGACTGCCGAAAAGCCTTCAATCAATTTCAGCCATCACTGAAAGCCGATAGTTTGGAGGAAATTGCTTGGTTAAGCAACGGTTGGCAGAACCTTGGCCTGGCACGGGTCATTGTTGTGTGTAGATTCGAGGAAAAGGTAATCCATGAGTCCCTTGGGAGCCGGGACACTCTCAAAATAATAGACAGGTAACGTTATGCACCATCGCTTTCAGAGCTAGTCGGGATACCAGGAGTTCAACGGTCAAAATTCGCACCCAGCACAACCATGATGTGTAAGTAAGGTATTAACCATTGTGAGTGCAGTTCTGGCTTTTTCATTCAATCCAGCTCAAACTGCCACCTGCCACACCCAACCTCTACGGAGTAGACTGCCGTCTAATTGGACTTGAAGCTAATGCCAATGCGTTGGCAGTTGGCAATGGTTTATTGTATGCCAAATAGGCAGTTGTGTGAGCCAGAATGAACTTGGCCAGGAACTGCACTCGCTGTGTGTGGCCAGTGGTCACGGAGTTCAATGGTTCATGTTGAGTCTGACTGCTTGGCAAGTTGCAACTGCCCCAGTTGAGCGGGCCGCGCCTCAAACACCCCGGTCGAGTACCCGATTTTATTCGAGCTGAAAGCGTGTGAATGGACGGCTCTGCGTAAAGGAGGCAGGTACGTAATTACAGTGCTTGCGCCAGCATCCACCATGGATTTTCGATCTCACTCCCAGTTCCAGCATCAAGCTTTCTCTCCCACTCGATCATCGCCCAAATGAAACTGCAAGCCCGTGGGCAGAAGGAAGAGAACCGCCGCCTGCCGGATCAACGGTTACGTTAGAGACACGCAGGTATCAAAACGAGACGACCATCGGCTTGGTGGGGTTCGCCCCCGAATACAGTGCATGGGCGGAACCTGATCGATTGTACACGACGGCAACGCTATCGATTATAGGATGAGGAACCGCCAACTCGGCGTCCTCGGCGCCCTCGTCTTCTTTCTCTTCTGCATTTACACGCTCTCCAAGCAGTTGCCCGACAGCTATAAACGTCCTCTTCAGCAGCCACAGCCTCCGGTACAGGCACCTCCCAATAAGCCTGGGGATAGCGCCGGCGACACTTCCTCCAACGCCCATACCAAAAATGACCCAAAGCCGAAGCCGGCCCCCGGCGGATCCCATCCGATATGGCACCTCGTCAAAGATGCCGAACAGGACCTTGAAAAGGTGAAGGCGCGCCAGTCGCGCACGCTACAGGAAGCTGTGGCCGAGTATCGCCGTCGCTACGGCCTGCCCCCGCCTCCGCACTTCGACAAGTGGTGGGAATTTGCAAAGAGCAAGGATGTGCAGCTTATAGACGAGTTTGACACGGTGATGGAGCTGATCACACCCTTCTGGGGCCTGAAGCCGTCGACCATCCGGGCGAGGGCGCGGGAGGCGATCGGTTTCGACAACGCGCTCATGGGTCTGCAGATCCGCGGGGGCAACGTAACGCTCTTTCAGGGAGGGGACGATTGGATCCAGGAGAGCATACGTGGGATGATGCAAGAATTTGTCCAGCTGCTTCCCGACATGGACCTGGCCTTCAACAGGAACGACGAGCCGCGCGTCGTGGTTCCACACGACGACATGGTACGATTAGTTGAGCGCGCGCGAACAGTCAGCATGCCGGCCGCGAACGCCAAAAAACTCTTACGCAACGGCTTCACCGAGAAGCCTGAGGGTCTGAACTACGACGGGCGCTTCGACGAATTCAAGCTGACGCGCTTCAATGTGATGGCACACCAACCAGTCTGGACGCACTCTCGCATGTCGTGCCCACCCGAGTCACCTACCCGCATTCTCGAAGAAGCTGACCGCTACGACGCTATCGACAAGTACGCTCTCGGGGACCTCGGCTTCGTCTACAACGTCACCGCCATGTCCGACATCTGTCTCTCTCCTTCCCTCGGCAATACGTACGGCTTCTTCGAGCGACCTAACGCCTACGGCGTGGTACATGACCTCTTTCCCATCTTCTCCCAATCCAAAATCTCGTCCTACTCGGACATCCTCTATCCGTCCCCCTGGTACTGGGCCGACAAAGTTCCGTACAAAGAAGCTAAGGACCCGGCATGGGACAAGAAACTCGACCAGCTCTACTGGCGAGGGTCGACGACGGGTGGTTTCTCGCGCAACGGCGGGTGGCGGCGGCAGCACCGTCAGCGGTTCGTGCAAAAGATCAACGCCGGCGATCAGGCCCGCGTCCTCGTCAGCGCAGATAAGCAAGGTGAAAAGTGGACTGTGAAGGAAGTCCCGCGGGGCGACTACAAGCAACTGATCGACGTATCCTTTTCGCACATTGGCCAGTGCGACCAGGGCGACTGCGACGCGCAGAAGGAGTTCTTCACGGTCCAAAAGTACGCCAAGCAGGAGGCGGCATTCAAGTACAAGCACGTGCTCGACATGGACGGCAACGCCTTCTCAGGCCGCTTCTATGCCCTCCTCAAAAGCAGGAGTCTCGTGTACAAGTGGGCCATCTTTCGCGAGTGGCACGCCGAATGGCTCCGCCCCTGGGCGCACTATATTCCGCTGAGTCTGCAGGGCGAGGAGTGGCTGGAGGCGGTCCGCTTCTTCAATCAGGAGGATCTGGGCAAGAAAGAGGCGGAACGCGTGGCCATCCAGGGACGGGAGTGGGCCGCGAAGGTGTTGAGGAACGAGGATTTGGAGGTGTGGTTTTTTCGGCTGTTGTTGGAGTAAGTTGCTTTCCATGTCTTTCCCTCTTTTTAGTTCCCATTCGGGTGGGTTGCTGACTAGGCAAAACAGATATGGTCGTGTGATTGACGACGACAGGGAAAACATTGGGTTCCTCAATTGAGGGATGGATGTTCGGAAGGAAAGGGATGAAGGTAAGCATGCTTGAGTATATAACTTATGCCATGGTAATATGGCCAGAACGTGCGAGGCCCTGCATGCTGGGGTTGGAGAGCACGGAATATAGGACTGACCTGGAAAGGAAGCATGGGGAATGGCGTTGTTGGTCGGTTGTTCCTGGGGTACTATATACTTTAATCGTCACAGCATAGATAGACGGTGGTCGGAACGAGCCCCTGGTGTTAGCTCTGTCTCAGCTATTCCGCGGTAGAAAATACGCTTGTACACTACGTCGGTTGCGATAGGTATCTGGCAACGTGCCAGGAAGGTTTTATTGTCCATTACCTTTCCGCAGATTACTCCAGCGCCTCACCAACTCCTCGCTAGCCAATATCCGACCTGATTCCATGATATCTGCCAGCCCCCCTTTATTCATCCTCGTCTCCCTCGGCATCCTGGTCATCTTCAGATTGCGTTCGCCCCTCCTGAACTGCTCGCCCCCCGTTCGGTGCCGGACTAGCAGAGGCCCGGTCGCTTGGCGGCCGCCGATCACCACCCGCCCGCTGCTCTTCCTCATCCTCTTCTTCCTGCTCCTCATCCTCATCTGGCAGGTCCCCGACCGGTTGCTGTTTATACCGCTGCAGCTCAGCCTTGAGCTCCTCGCTGGGGTCGTCAATCTGTACGTGAAGCTCATCTAGGTGGCTTTCCTCCTCATCCGCGATGCCAATGGTGCGCGCAATGTTTTTGGTGCGCTGGTTGCGGATCGTGGTACGCTGCATGACTGGATAGTAATAAACAGCCTTTTGCGCGCTGTCGTCGTGGCGGCCCTTGGTCTCGGTCTCGTCGTCGCGGAAGGCGAGGATGACTTCCTCGTCGTACTTGTTGTCGTGGTCCATCTCCTTTTCCTGCGCCGTTTCGTATGCGCGTACCCGCGGGAACCGAAAGCTACCGCCACTCTCGCTGCTCGTGTACAGCGACCCGCTGTCACGGTCAGGATTGTCCACGTCAAATCTGGCTCGGAAGTTCTCTCCAGTCCGGGTGTCGGCAGGGAGGAAGAGGTCATAATTCATCATTTGTGAGGGCTTGGGCAAGCTCGGGTCGCGCTCCCACGCCGCCTTTGCTGCCTCGTACAGTTGCTCCTCGGCTGCGGTGCGCTCGATTGGCTTGAAGATGCCCGAGAGCAGCCGCGTGTCGTAGGTGTCGCTCGAGTTGACTGGATTCGTGCTGAACTTGACTGTTACATAGGCGCCAGAGTCGGGGAACGCTTCTAGGTCTGGAAGGACTGGAAAAGCATCAACGATCTTGACGTTTCGCTTTGAAGGGTGCCTGACCCGACTGCGATCTGCAAGATTAGCGGCGGCCACCTCGAAGCTTTTCTCGATGCGCCGTTTTATCCAAGCAGGCGTGCCTTTGTCTGGTTCCGGAGACATCTTTCGCTTTTCTGGACGTTTCAGAGCGTTGCCTGACGATGGCTTCAGGAACATGGCATCGGCCGGTTTAGGCCTCGCCTGTACCTGCACCGAGGAAATGTACTCGGTTCGTCGCAGGAACGACACGGCGGTGTCGCCGCTCTTGGGCTTTCCAAGTGTTGAAAGGGGCCGGAGGAGGAGGCGGTCGTGGGGGTGGATGGGCGGCGCTTGGGCAGGAGCTTGTATAGCTGCGTAGCGTGTCAGCGATTCCCAGGGAGAGTGACACAGGGGAGTGCAAAGCTTGTACTCACAGCTTTCGTCACCATCAAAGACGCCCGGCATGCCCACGAGGTCTAGGGGCATCCCAAGCTCTGCATCAGCTTCGATGTTGAGAGGTTGCTCTCGCGCAAGACGAGACGCGAAGCCGGGCGTCGTGTACTGGCCGCTTGCTAGCCCTGTATTCGGGATGTCGAGCAGCTTGGGCGGGTTGGGAGGCGGAGGAAGCGCATTGGAATATCTTATCCTCGCAATGTAATCCTGATGGATCATCCGCTCACCGCCGCTTCTTGACTGCGATGAAGCCATTTTTCTCCTTCTTTCCTTTGCAAGTGGTGCTGTCCTTGAAAAGCTCCGGCAAAAAAGAATGCGAACGCGAATGTTGAATTGAAAGTTGCAATGAGCGCAGTCGCGAAGCAAAATGCCAAGGCGCCAAGCACCCGCTGCAGATCTCAGCCTTGCTGCCGCTGTCGTTAGCAAAATTCCTTGATACTGTACTCACAATGTTAAGATCAAGGAGAAAAGAAACCTGTTAATTGGTGATGTTGCTTGTAAGCTAAGGGTGGGAAAAAGAAGCAAAAAGAGAGCAAACTTAGGATCAGTTAGTACTTTCGTACAGCATTCAATCCTGGTGAACTTCGTTTATTATTCGCCAGACCCACAAAGAGCGGCTCCCACTCATACCTTGACGGCTCAGGAAATTTGAGCCGGAGCTGGTAGGTAAGTTTTTGAGAGGCTCAACTCTGCTGCACGGCTCTTGCTTATCGCACAGGCAGAGCGCTCCGGAGAGTCTAATAAGTCCAATTCTCGCTGCCTATTAGGTACGGTAACCCTTAACCAAAACAAATGTCCTGCCAGCCATCGCCCTTACCCTTCCCTGAAGGTACCGCAACTCCTCTGGTAAGCATTCCCTTTCTTTCCCGAGGCATGAATCACGCCGAGCCTGCCCCAAAGACCACGCGCTGCGGCTGCAAGTGAATTAGAAACAAAATCAGTACGTAGCGTTTTACGGGACCGTCATGAGCTCCGAGCATGCGTCATAATACATAGATAGAGAAGCCGCCTTCTATCGCCATGCCGTCCCCATGCGTTTCCGACGACCGGTCAGCCGGTCAAAATAGCCAGCCATTGCCGAGAAGAACTCCATGCCAAATGGCCAAGAAGAAGTAGGCTCACGAGCTGTTCTTGGTGTAGCGCGCTTTGCCAATGGTGAAAGGCACATAGCGATACTTGATCATGTGCTGGATTTGCTTTCTCACTGTGAGAGAACATTAGCATTGACGGCCTGAAGGAAGCACATGGAAAGAGTGGGTAACCTACTTGTGAGGATGAACAGCATGAGCCAGTACATAACCAGCACAGGCCAAAAGACGGGCACATTGAATATCTCAAACCAGCTGCATACAAACGAGATAGCGACGGCGCGAGTTGCTGAGTGCCAGAACTTGAACTCGGGCAGCCGGCGGATGAACGGCCGGAACTCCTCGTCCTGCTTGGTGGGGAGTGTGCCGACCGCGCCGTCCTCCATGTCATTGTCGAGCGCCTCGTTGGACGGGTCGAACTTGGGCTGGAGGAAGGCGAGGAAGAGATTGAGCAGATAGATACCTAGGGCGTACGCGACTGTGCGGACAAAGTCAGGATACTGGTGTTAACGCGTGGCCTGGGGCGCAATGGACTAACCGATGTACCAGCCTTGTGCCATGAAGACACGCAGGAAGAAGATCATCAAACCGACACCGGTGCCTATCCACCGGTAGAGGACGTAGGGCGTTGATCGGTCGAGAAGTGCTTGGTATTGCTGCCAGAACTTTGTTAGCCCACAGCTCGCGCGCACCGAACTCTGCTCTCTGTCGCAACCCACCCTTTGCAGCTTGCTCGTGTGGGCGCTGACGACGCCAAAGGGCGTCGTCGGCTCGTCTGGCACATCCATGGCGGTGGAACGGGATAGATCTATGTATCGATCAAGCGTGCTGTCAAGCGTTGGCCGGGGAGAACGACAGGGTGTGGATGATCACCGTTCTCGCGGGTGTTCTTGCTCCTTGGTCGTCAAGGGTTTGACAAGATCTAGATTAGTTGTCAGCCACGGGTTGAGTAAGGGGGAAATTTTGGACGTGGCCAAGACTGCAACCCCTGGAGCCTTGGTTGCCTGTGGGGCCCATCGTGGGGCAAGCAGCTCTGAAATTGCACGTTTTGTTAGCAGAAGTACTTAGAACAGCACTAAAGATTTGCTGGACTCCAGGTATTTTCGCTATGTAGTACATTGGGCTTGGCAATGGATGCTGTGACGTTGTTGGTCTGGAATTTGAATGCAGAGCTGGGCTGAGGATGTCTTACACGCGCATGTATGTATCCGTATGGACGTACAGCATCATCATCCAATGCTTCTGATGCACGGGATTTGCAAATGATGGTCTGTAAGGTAGGTAGAATGTTGAAAACCTTTGCCGGTCTACAGATGCCATACCCTTGCATTATGACCTAACCTTCACCATTGACCGATCGATGCCTTCTGTGCAGCAATTCGGAATGCATTCTGAACTTGGAAACAGGAACCAGCGGCCTCACTTAGACCGAGGATAACCTGAGCTGGATGGTGGAGCTGCCCCGGCGAACCTTCCATTCACTATCATCCCCAAGAACCACAAAGACAAACAATCTTCCATAAGATTAGCATCACAAGGCACTGTCACCGTCTCAATCTGATACTACCAGGATCTCCATCGCAGACTTACAATCACAATGCACGCAACAGCAGCAGCTCGCCTCAGCGCTGTTCGCAGCCTGCGGCCCTTGGCTTGCCGCTTCCAGCCGAGCTCCCTACCGCAAGTTGCTGTTCGAAGATTCTCAGCATCAGCCGGCCGTAGCTACGAGTATATCGAAGTATCAGAACCTCGGCCGGGTGTTGGTCAGGGTAATTGAATCAAATTCTCCAATCTCAATTCGGCGTTGAAAGAGTGTAATAATACTAACCCTGGTCGTCATTGACTTTAGTAACCCTCAACCGGCCGAAGACGCTCAACGCGCTCTGCTCGCCGCTCATCGCCGAGCTCAACACGGCGCTGCGCGCGTTCCAGTCTTCGCCTACGGTCGCCGCCGTCGTCCTCACGGGCTCCGAAAGGGCTTTTGCCGCCGGGGCCGACATCAAGGAGATGGCGCCGCTGACCTTCAGCGAGGCCTACAGCACGGCATTCATCGAGAGCTGGTCGGACCTGACGACGGCGCTCAAGAAGCCGCTCATTGCCGCCGTGTCGGGCCACGCGCTCGGCGGCGGGTGCGAGCTCGCGCTCATGGCCGACATCATCTACTGCACCACCAGCGCCAACTTTGGGCAGCCCGAGATCAAGCTGGGCACGATCCCCGGCGCCGGCGGCAGCCAGCGTCTGACACGGGCGGTAGGTAAGAGCAAGGCGATGGAGCTGATCCTGACAGGCCGGACCTTTAGCGGTGAGGAGGCGGAGCGGTGGGGGGTCGCGGCGCGCGTGTTCCCGAGTCACGAGGCGCTGATGGAGGGCGCGCTCAAGACGGCCGAGACCATCGCCGGCTACTCCAAGATCGCTGTGCAGGCCGCCAAGGAAGTGGTTAACAAGAGCCAAGATTTGGCGTTGCGGGACGGCGTCGAGTACGAGCGCCGCGTGTTCCACAGCCTGTTCGGCAGCCAGGACCAAAAAATCGGCATGAAGGCATTCGCAGAGAGAAAAAAGCCCGAGTGGAGCCATCAGTGATTTTGTATCACTACACTACGGTAGTAGGCCCTCGAAATTCATTATGCTTTACGGTCTCCTGCTCCGTCAGCCGAATATCCAAAATATCACTTCGGTATCTTATCCCCCCATGATGACCCTGACATATGGCGCCGGAAACAGCCCCTGACTTCCCATATAAAACCCATAGAACCACTCCTCATTGACATCCTCCGCCTCTGAAATCTCAGCGCCCTTGGGGAACATGAGCTCGTCCTCGACTCCAGCAGCCGGAATCCACCCCCACGCCGCCGTTACCCTCATTCCCGTCCCCCCATCAGGTGGAAATCCATCCGTATATTGCTCTGCACTCTGAGCCAAGGTAGCGGCGGAAACCGCCACATCCACAGCAACCAACCTCTCCACCTCCCTACCGCCCTCCAGCCAAGAACAAGCCTGTACTCCCCTTGGTAACCCCTCACGCGTTTCAAACTTCAGCCTCTGCCCACCAACCTGTTCCCTGATAACCTTCCTCCTTAGTTTGTCGCTGCCGCTGTCGGGCGCATATCCCACCACAACCATCCGATGGCCCTGCGGACACCTGCGCCAGCCGTCGGGCCCATTCTCGGGGGCTATGGCCCCATTCGAGACCAGCACACTGTAGCAGCCAAAGCAGAGGTTGTACTCCCCTGGCTGCGCGTCAGCAACTAACCTGGACGGACAGGCGTAGCAATGATAGTGAGCATCATGCCGCGGAATGAGGAAACGGCATATCTCGCAACACGGACTGAAAGTGAGGGGGTGGAAGCTCCCCACCGGGGACATCTTGGACGAAGACGTCGTCGTCTGTGACGGTGAGCGGCGGGCAGAGGAAGAACTTGGGCTTGACACGGGCGGGTCGGTTAGCGGAGGATGATCGTCCGGGAAAAGGGATCGCTGAGGGGGGGGGCGGTAGGCCAGGGCGAGCAACGGGTGGCTGCAGCACGTGCCTCGGTTTACACAGCCGTTGCAGAATCCCCATTCGCCGTCGTTGCAGACGTCGCAGCGCCAGTAGCAGTCGTTTGTCCAGGCTGAGCAGCGGGAGCAGAAGGTGCCGCTCTGGAGGCGGTCGAGGGGGTTCTCGGTCGTAAGCATTCGTAAACCATCGCCACCCTCCAGAGCTGTCTTTGGGGGAAGGTAGCGGTTTGCTGTGAGCATGTGTGGAGGGGGCGTTGGCTGGCCGCCGAGGTTCTGCTTTTCCCATTTGTCCCAAGCCGTTTGACCAAATCCGAACCAGTGCAAGCAGCCTTTGCGCCGCCGCCAGCAGTCAAGGCAAATGTTCCACTCGCCATTGTGGCAGATGGAGCAGTTGAAGTGCAGTTCGTATTCGATGCGCTCTTTGGAGCAGGTGGCACAGTTGACCATGGGTTCCAAGAATCGCGGTAATCGGGTTCGTCGAGGTGACGATAGGGACGGCAAAGCAGGTTTTGGGCTTCCCGGGCCTAAAGAAGAAGCGAGATCCGGTGAAGCCTGGCCGCGGCCAAGTTCCGTGAACCCGTCCTGCCTCCTTCTACCGCCGATCGGATCCGAATGAAGCTCTGCTGGTCTCTGAAAATGCGCGGAGCCTAAAGCCGACGCGGCCCGATTACTAAAGGGAAGGCCCCTGAAATTGGGGGGATCTTGGCGGTTTCCAGAAGCGGTGAAGATCGTGGGTGAGGATGAACTCCGAGCCTCGGCATCAATGCTAGGTCTCCCGATCTGTGAGTCCGCGGTTGCTGTCCTTGGAGAAACGACAGTGTGCGAGCGGGTTCCGAGTCTGACCTCAGGCTGGGTGGGACCAACGGGTACCGTGGCGCTGCGGCTGGCACTTGAGGTTCTCCGTCTCCGTGAAGGCTCTTGGACCTCAAGAAGGGCTGAACTGGAAGGGGGATACCGCCCGCGCTCTTCATTGCTGCTCGAGCTTGGCGCTCTCGAATGCACCGTTTGTCTGCTTGTCGGCCTTGACGCCTCTCCAGTCCGTGATCTAGGCCTGGCCGACACTTCCGACCGACGGGAATGCGCACTGGCATTGCTTCTTCGTCCGCCATCTTGCCTCAGTCTCTCGCGGTGCCGTCTCCTATAAGCCTCTGTAATCTTCCGACTGAGCTCGTCGTTGTTCTCCAGATCGAGATTATCCAGATCCAACCCGTCCAATAGTCCTTCCTCCTGAATTTGCCTCGCAAATTCTTCGATTTCTCGCTCGATATCCCTGGTATCCGTGCTGCCAGAACTGCTGATCAAGTTTCTTAGTGAAGACTGGTGCTCGACATGCCGCGACGTCCCCTCCGGAGCAGACTGCTGTCCAGTAGAGCCCCGCTGTCTCGATTCGCTTCTCCTTCTGCTCTCGCCATCAACCGTCAGAGCGTCCGCGCCCCGCACTGGGATGCTCTGCGTCCTTGGTCTACTACTCTCCCTCTCCCTGGTCCCGGGGCCCCTAACCTGACTCCCCTCCCTACTCCTCCGCCTCCTCCCACCACCACCACTACCACCATTCGCCCGCGCCACCGCCGCCTCGGTGGCCTCTCGCAAGCTCATGCGCTGCACCTCCTCCAGCAGCCTCCTCTCCTGCTCATCCAACCTCCTCTGCTCCTCGGTCCGGTCCATGAACTTGAGCCTGGGCATGACGGACTCGCCCTTTGTGTACCGCGAATCCATCTCTGCCTTTTCCGCCTCACTCTTCCCCTTGTTCGGGTTCAGGGCCAGGAACATGTCCAGTAGGGTGGCGACGCGGGGGTCGTGCTTGGTGTCGCGCACCCTGTCCCTGCAGCTGGGGCACGTGAAGATGGCGGCGTCGGGCGGGGGCGGGGGCCCCGGGGCCGACTCGGCGCGTGCCGCCTGGAAGCGGAACCATTCCTTCAGACAGGCGCCGCAGAAGGTGTGCAGGCAGTCGAGCAGGGTGAGCGGGTGGTAGAGGATGTCGGTGCATATCTGGAATTTGCCGTGAGTAGATGAAGATTAGGGACCAAAAGTTGGTAGTAGAAGTAGAAAGACGGCCATGTCGATTTCTAGTATGATGGGCAATGGGCTAAGAGATTGTTGTATTAAGAGGGGAGGGGGAGGTAAGGTAAACCTACTGAGCAAGTCAACTCCGTCTCGAGGTTGATGGCCGGTGCCGGGCCCGCTCCCGGCCGGGAGGATTCCGTCATGTCGTCCGAACCGGACAACCTCGAGTCACAAATGAGAGCCGCGCGGGGTAAGAGTGCACTGGTGCAGTGTAGATAAGCTAGGTACTGTATACAAGCGACTGGAACGAAGGACGGGGGTAGCGCTGCATGGGGGGTGGAGCACGAAGCTCTCGCGTACCTGATGCAGTGCACCCGACAGTTGTTGAAAGATGAAGAAAAAAACGCTAAATGACGCAAAGCGGACTCAGTTCAGCTTACACCACGCCTATTCTTAATATACACATGGACGCAATACGAGACGCATGCACATTGGTACGTTGGTAGGGCACCGAGAGGACGGGACCGGGTATTGATGGGCTCGGCAGGGCTGCAGTGCAGAGGGGCGGTGATGATTGCATGTGGGGATGATCTCAAGAGGCCGGACCGACTTAAGGTTAGCAGCATCGAGCCCGGAAGCTGGCCGCATCTCAGAGTTCGCTATATCGATAAATAAGGCTATATGTATTCGTGTATCCTATTGCTATGTATGATTCCTGGCGATCGACAATTAACTTCGGCTGCTGTGCCTTTGTAAAATAGCATGTCCCCCATGTTAGTTACCCCTTGACCTATCGAAAGACTCCTCTTGCCTTATGCAAAATTCCCAAAACTCTGCTCAATTCTGATTGTATGCCAAAAGCCCTGAACAACTCCTTACGCGCCATAGAATGAATCGACAGTGACCAGAAAGAAATCTGATGAAAAATACATATCGAAGAAAAACTATCACATGTCCTCCCTGACCTTGGGAGCATCGCCATCCCATTCCCGGCACATGCCGTACCATGCCCGCTCAACACATCTCGACGATTTGGGCGGCTCTTTCGTTGGGGCTGGACGCGGCGGTGGAGTAGAGGTGGAAAGGCTCGGGGGTGGCGTGATAGTCTGGTGTTGCTGCGTCGTACTGACCATGGATGAGGTCGTGGTCTCGTCGTAGCATCCCCAGAACCGGCCTGGTGTCAAGCACGTTGTGCTGGTCGGCTTTGATGTTGGCGTTGATGTCGGTGTTGTCGACGTCACAGTCGTAGTACTTGTAGTTTTGTCCTTGCAACCGAACCAACCGCTTCGACACCGTTAGCATGGTCCAAAAAGCGTACACTGACAAGCCTCTGTCTGCTTACGGAGTATGGCATGTTGTGGTGGACGATGTGGTTGTTGCGATGCCCGTCGACGTTTGGGTGCCTGTAGTGGTCGTGGTTTCGTCCAAGCAACCCCACCAACCCCTGCCACCGTTGTTAGCAACCATTCGATCAAACCCGGGGATAGATGGGGATGACCTACGGTGTCTTGCACGTCTCAGTTCGGGTGCGGCTTTTGGCGGTTGACGTCGAAGAGCTAGCCGTCGTGGTCGTCTCTGTGCCATTACTTTCGTACATCTTCCAGTTGCCACAGTCCCTGCATTCAGGAGTGAACTTGCATTCCGCCACAGTGTCATACTTTTTGATAACGTCTTCGATGACAGCCCGGATCTTGTGGGTTCCGATCCCCACGCGCCATCCTAGGTCGCCCACCGTATCGTAAACGCACTCTCTGCTGCTGTGGCAGGCCGTCTCCAGGGCATATCCACCGAAGGAGCAAGCTGCCGTCGCCCCGTTGCAGGTCCCAATAAAGATGGGGTCGGCAGTGTGCCCAAAGTGATAGACGCCAGTAAATTCCCTGGTCTGAGGCGCATCCGGGTCTGTCCCTGGCGGTACAGGTAGGCCCAATCTAGAGGCTGGCAACGCTTCTGGGACAGCTTGGAATGTCACGACTGGCACACCGTATGTCAGGCCGATAAACGAACTGACAGCCCCACCGAGTGAGTGTCCCGTAACCCAAACATTCGAATTGGGGTAGAGCTCGGTGACATTCGCAAACAACTCCCTAGCAGCCTGATAATATCGATTTTCGTCGCGCAACGCTTGGGTAACGCACGTGTTGTTGCAGGTGTACGTGCCTGTCGCGCAGTCGCAGACCTGGTGCCATGTCCATGGGCCCTGTTGGGCGCAACAGCAGCTGAAGAACAGGTTGTCGTTCACCTTGTCGTTGGTAGTGGTGCCATCCCCGTCAAAGACAGCTACCGAGGTCCCCTTCAGGCCGATGACAATGGTCGAGTTCGTCTCGTCGGCAAACACATGGCCACGCAGCCCATCACCCTCCCAGCCAAAGTCGGCACTCCGGTTGTAGGGCGCTCCAACATCCTGCCAGTCCGCATCGCCTTCTTTGGCCACATATGCATTGGCCGCCATCAGCGCCAAGGTCACGAGCGTCTCCTTGTCGGTGATGTTGGGGCCTGGAACATCGTCAAGGGTCCATGCAGACGGGGAAAGGACCGAGGCGAATCCACGCTGTCGCGCCTGGGCTACCATTGGGTCTACCACGCTCGGCCTCCGATCGACCAGCCGTTGTATTCTGTGGGAGCTGCTGCGGGCTCGCAGAGAGCCGATACGTTGCGCCTCAAAGCCATCCTCAGCGGCTAACCATAGCTGCGCGTCTGGATCAACGACATCTTGTTTCCGGTGGAGTTGCGGATGTTTGTAAGTGCCGTGGTGGTAGATATGCCGAAGTGTCTGGAGGATGACGCGCCAGGAGTCAGCAACCTCACCTCCCTCTCTGGGACTGCAGCCAAGACTACTCACGAAGGTGTGTTCGGCGGGTGCCAGGAGCCCTGGTATGAGAGGCGGTACCGGCGACGCCTCTATGGGAAGGACAAACTGCGCATTCTGAATGGCATTTCCCGCTGCTGAGATAGGGGAGGCGGAGAGGGCGAGGAAGGACAACAGCAGCTGGGCCGTGATTCGGCTTGTGGAAGTGCACCTCACACTCGCCTCCTCCCGCCTCGATAACATGCCAGGCCGGATCCTCCTGATGCCTCGATGGATGATGGAATAGTCGAAAGAGGGCGATATTCTCTATGCGATATGGTGTCAAGTCAAGCAAAGGGAAGGTGCCACTCCTCACTTGGAAGAAGAATCGAAGAAGGTCGGGGTCCTCGACTGCCGTGTCAGCGTTCAGATGACGAATGACGAATGACGATGGGTGGCCCAACTGTTGACCGCCGCTGATCGGAAGGCCGTCCACCGCCAATCAGCACTGTCTTATCGGGGGCGTGCTTTAGTGATAACGATGGTGCGGGGATTTTGTACTTCTATAGCATTGAAGAGCGTAGTGATACATTGTTGCCTATTTGGCACTAACGTTACCAGCCTGGGTCCGCTAATTACTGCTGTGGCCGGTTTGGCCTGCCACATGGCACACTTCTATCATGCTTCAACTGGATGGACCTCGTCGAGTTCTATGGTGCCTGAAGAGAGGACGCGAAGAGTCCGGCAAGCTGCGTGGATGAGAAAGGGAATACTCCGTACTATGGGCAATCTGCAAATCTTGGTCCATCACTCCCGTGCGGGAGGAACGCATACAGCCCCGGCCTTCAGCCAAACCTTTATCGTACCTTCCAAGTTCCAGGTTCATGTGGATGGAACCTTCCCAGCAACACCAACAATGCTACCTATAAACCCCAACCCGCCCCCCCCCCCCCCCCCCCCCCTCCCTCCCTCTTCTCCCTCGACCTTTCAGCGCTTTTCTTTTAATCTTGACGCTCAATCAATTCAAATGCTCTGAACTGGCAAACGACGCCATGAACTCGCTCCCAGGACCTCTCCGCCTAGACGGGACCTTGTAACCTGTGATTGAGCTGACCATGCACCTGACTCATTGAGCCCGGCATGAGTGACGGGATCCTTTGTTTCGTACCTATGTAGGGCCTTGGGAGGCCTACTGTACGGTACATACAATACAGTAATCAACCTCGTCAACCTACAGCCCAGTCAGTAGACAAGTCTTCGTTGGGGCTGAAGCGCCGCCTGCAGACTTGGTCGCGTCTATTAACAGTGCAACGGTGCAGAAACCCTGGCCGAGGGGCTGGGCTTGCAGGCTGCACAAGGGCGGGTAGCCTTGTATGTACAGTACTTACGGTGACGTGCTTTGCAACTTGAGTTCTCTAGCAGGTGAGATAATTCATTGCAAACCAACTTGACTCAACAAAGGACCAACAGCTCTCATTTGAGTTCTTTCAAGCCGTTTGCTTTTCGAACTTCTTCTTTTGACTGATAGACCGCCAGGAGACAGAGTAGGATGACTTGAGGGCTACGGCCTGTTAGTCGGTACCTAATGTTCCGACCCCATGCAATCTGAACTTTCAACTTCCGCCTCGAATCTCGATCCCGGTCGCGTCTGGTCCCACCCTTGGGAAAGCTCCAGCTGCAAATCAACCTCGCGCCACGATAGAGAGCAATCACACTAGACACTCAGGCTTAACACTTTCTCTCTGACGCTGACATCTCTGCGAAGCGGCTTCTGCTTGGTTATTGTGTTTCTTTTTCACGGTAGTAACTTTGACGGTGTACCAACAGCGGCCTTGGTCTCGAACCCGGCCTGGGCTACTACCACCACCGCCTGCCCGGTCCGCGGTTTCATGATCGCCTTTAATTTAGACCGGCGCTTCATGCATTGGTGTCTAGTGTAGCTCCGGTAGGCCAAACCGATCTTGTCTCCCGTGATTCATTAGGGCTGCGGTCGCCTCCATCCGCTTGGACGGGCTCCTTTCCCCGGATGCTTGTGACCCAGAACTCTTGCTAATTCATCAACTATGCTCGCCAGTTTGAGCTGGAACAGTGGCCATATGGCATCACATCCCACAGACGCGGCGCATCGCCCGTTGAGATTCGTACAATCTTTTCGAGTAGAGCGCTCCGTGTCTCCCGGTACCACGGCGCGCGTAAAAGGAGCTAGCCCTGTTCAGAATGGGCCTGTGGCCGTTGCCGATCCAATGCTGCGAACTGCGTCCGGTACGCAGGGAGACCGAAGGACCGGGACTGAGGTGCCCGATACGTTCGAGCGCAGAATAAGCGAAGAGACTGTAGAGCCTCCCAGAGCTTCGGTCGACCTGGACGATCTTCCCATCGAGCTCATCAGCCTAACGGATCGCTTCATCGACTCCCTTTCGGCCAAGGTGCATCCCCAGCCGCCGAGCATCGACAACCTCGCGCGGCTCTTTCAAGACTTTTATGCTACAGCATCTTCGCATATCCAGACGCATGTCGACAGCATGGCCACCCTCCAGAGGCGCGAAGAGCCCTCCGCGTCGTTGCTTTCGTCCCAAGCATCAGCTTCCAGTCTGTTGCGCACAAAGGGTTCTTCACTCGGAACAAGGGAGAAGCCCAGACCCACACCGTCCAGGCGGGATTCGGACCAACAGCTGCTGACCGCTGAAGAATACGCGGAGCGAAAGAGGGCAAGGAAGGCACTGGAGCACAAGAAAGGTCTCTTGGAGGAGGCTGTGGAGCGAAGGATATGTGAAGGCATCTACAGCAAGATCTACCGCCACAGGAGCACGCAGGACGAAGCGCAGGACGCCAAGCTCCGATCAAAAACAGCTGCTCTCGCCGTAGTTGGCATCGGGCCCGGTGATCTCGGCGTTGACCTCGGCACTGCTCCCAATGACCCAGAAGCCGCCGCCAAGAAACAGGAGGAAGTCAGGCAATGGCTGGAGCAAGCGCGGAAGGAACTCGTACTGATGAGTCAGTCCAGGTATCCCTTGGGGAAGTTGAACCACCTCAAAGCAGCACACAAGAGCATCATCGATACCCTGTCGCATTTTCACCCCTCCTCCTCCGCTGACGAGCTCATGCCCATGCTCATCTACACCCTAATCACTCTCCCGCCCGAGAACCTCAGCGTCATCAGCGACGCCAACTTCATTCAACGCTTCCGCTGGGAACCAAAGCTTGTTGGCGAAGGCTCTTACTGTCTTACCAATCTCGAGGCAACCATCAGTTTCCTCGAGACTGTTGACCTTTCAACCCTCCGCGCCGACGAGACTCCCACCGGGCCACTAAAAGGACAGGATGTCTCACCTACTCAGAAAGAAGGAACTTTCCCGCCTGCCTTCTCGCCGACCCCGCCGAGCCCTGCCACTCTGAGCCCGAACCACTCGGAATCGGCAGCAGCCAGCCTCGGCGCAGCGCTCAAGCAAGCTCCCTCATCTGCCCGCTTCCGCGCCACCGTTGGAGCCCAGCTCCGGGGGCCTCGCCGACTGAGCGATCTCGTGAATACGCCTGCGCAGGCCTTCAACGCCGCCAGCGATGCCGTCCTGAACACAGCCGACCAGAGCCTCAAAACTATCGGCACATCTCTTGGCGACAGCTACAAGTTCCTTTTGGGCAAGCTGCGCGAGAGGGCTCCGGATGCCCTCCTCGCCAAGGACAGCAGCGGCGACCCGGTCGTCATTGTCCCTAAGACGCTAGACGACGCAAGAAAGTTGATCGGTACCCCTTCACCCGCCGTCGGACAACTGGAGTCTCTGCAGGAAGAGGGCGGTGCCGCCGTCCCGCTGTCGGCTAGCCCCGGGAGCTCCCTCCCTTTACTACGCAGTCCAAGCCCGGCGCCGGCGACAGCAGCAGTCGAGGAGGCGGAGCGCCCGCCGTTGCTGAGCTTCATAGCGGGTAGCGCCAGGAAGGTGTCGCGGGATCATAGTGCTGATAGCTCGAGGAGTGCAAGCTCGAGAAAGGAGAAAGAGGAGAGGCAAAGGTTGGATACAACGGTAGCGCCGGGGTCGGCGACAGCGGCAACTGCAACTGCAACCGGGTCATCTCCTGTTATCACCAGCCCACCAATCATGGATTCAATGAGGAACTTGGGCAATTCCTTGAACCCCATGGCGAGATTGTCAGCGGGTATTGGAGGCCTTAGGGGCTTTGGTAGATCACCGGCTCCTGTTAGGGCGCCGACGCCGCCAGCGAAGGACGGTGGCCATAGTAAAGGGGGGCCCGCAGCCGCAGATGGTGGAGATTTGACTACGGTAAGGTTCCCTTTCGCTTCCTGCTAATCATCCCACTTGGGTGGTTCGGTGTGCCGTGATGGGGCGCTTAGGTATTGAGATGATCGGCCAATGCTAACAAGTCTGTATGTGACATAGGCGTTCCCGGACCTTGCTGCGGTGCTTCCGCCCAGGGAAAGCCCCAAGTTAGACCCGCCGATCAAGCGCTTCATGGAGATGCAGAATGCTGCGGAGATGAAGCTCGGCGAGGTGTTTGAGTTACTGAGGGATTATAAGCGGCTTGCAGGAGCGCTGAAGGAGATGGGCTCCTTCAAAGAGTAGGTTTGGGAGTCGTTGAGGCCGGGATCCCCCATCGACTATCAGATCTAAGGGTTTTGGTACCGAGTTGCAGTATCTGGTGTAATTGTCATGTTTCTTCCCTGGGTTGCAATGGTAGACGGCCGGAATAGAGGCATAATGTGCATGGTTCAGATAATGGACGGGACTGCACTGGGCGCTGCATGGCTTTACATGCGTCTTGTTAGATGCTGCGTTTCTTCTACTCTTGTGTACCTAGACAAAAGATCCAAGTGTTCAACTGCTCTGGGCTTAATCCTCGGGATGAGCTGCTAGATCTCAGTACCAGGACGGGCGTTACTAGATAAGTTATCACTTCCATCCAACTGATATCCTCGAGGTAACGGCAAGTACATTATAACTTTGGGCTGGTATGACCTGTGTCCAGCTTCGAAGGGCATACCCTATCACCCTCACTTTTGAGGAGGCTATCCCCCTTCGTTAGATAAGCTTGAGAAGCCTCGGTAAATGGATCAGCAAGCTTGAGTGAGATGTGCTATAATGTTTGAATCCCTAGGACCATCCACGCTATGCTAACACGGGTATTAAAGGGAACTAAACTAAGGGAAATATTAAACAAAAAGAAGGTACCTCTCCCGCGGCGAGCGGGACATGAGGCGATATGTGAGCTATGCCAACCCATCTCAATGCACGCCATTCATCCCCGCTGCCGCAGGCTTCGTTGGACTCAACCTTCCACTACTTGGCCTGGGTTCCCCTTCATTCCCGCAAAGCTTTTCCATAAAGGAAATGTAATCGTATTGTGGCTGACCCCGGTCGACCTGCATATCCGGTCCTTTATGCGGTGGCATAATCTCGACCAGCTTCTCAATGACCTCGTCCGGCACCAGTGAATGCCGCAAGTCCATTTCAGTCACATACGGTTTCCCATCGGCGACCTCCCTAAAGCTCTGGAAGACTTGCTCGGCCGTGTTCTGATCCTCAGTCACCTCGACCATAAAGCCGATAAATTGCTCAAACGTGACGCGGTCACGCCCATTGGACGTGTCGAGAAAGTACTCGTGCATCTCATCTTCCGAGAATATCAGGCCGAGCGAGGCCAGGGCCGCGCTAAACTCCAACTCGGACAGGCTGTTGCTGTCATCGCGGTCAAAGTGTCGGAAGACAGACTCGAACTCTTCAAGCTGAATAGGGGTAAGGTTCGTCATATTGCGCGCAACCATCTGGTTCTCGAGGAAGGAGAGCTTTTTGGAGACGGATGACTTGGCCAGTGAGAGCTCATAGCAAAGCTCGTCGTATGTGTACGTGGTGAAATCGTTTTCTTCAATGTTAGCTTCTTGGCACTTTTCGTCGACGGCAGCGATGGTCTTTAGGAAGGCGTCTAGCGGCGGGAGATTGTCCGATAGCTTCCGTACATGGTGTAGTTGGTCCTCTACATCGCCTTCGAGCCCTGAAATGGCGAGCTGTATCGTATTGAGCGCTAGAGCGAAATCGTTCGCCTTGTCAGCAAAGGATTTACGTAGCGCGTTCTTTATGCTGTGCCAACTGTCAGCATCGAGATAAGAGTGCGTGGCTTCAATGGGTAAACATACTCTCTGATAGTCTCATTGATCAACTGACCCCGATTCATCTCTGCCTTGGTCAGGTTGCTCCACTCTTTGTCCAACACCTCCAGCCTCAACTCAGCCGGCGGGTCGTATGGTCGCAGCCGGTATGTGCCCAGCTTCGTCTTGATGTTACCCAGAAGCGTCGCTAGTTCGCTCTTCTCGGCCACCCACTCCCGTTTCAAGCCTCTCTTGTACGAAGCGAATTCAGCCGCCTGTGCCTTGGCATCTGCGTAGGTCCCCTCAAAGGTAGCGAGCTGCCAGTTCTTCATCTGGGCACGGATTGCCTCGAGTAGCGCCGCCATCCTTCGCTCATAAGCGCTCTGCATATCCCAGGCGCCACGCATATTGTTGACAAACTTTTCGACGCGGCGGCCTGCATTCTCAACCTTCTCCATCTGCGAGAAGGCGTGGAACCAGTAGGCGATGTAGGTCATCAGACTGCGCTCGTCGGGCTTGGCCACGTCGCACACGTCCTCGACATCCAGCAGCTTCGGAATGCCAATCTCCTTATGAGCAATATCGAAAGCCATCTGCATGTTGCCGCGGTGGTCCGACTTGTCGAGAGCCTCGTAGTCGATCAGATCCGGGCGATGGATGTCGAGAAGGGCACAGAAGGCGAGCCCGTCGTTCCAGCTTGCGCTGAAGTCACGCACGTCCACCCCGTCGTAGCACGCCGTCTTGCGTTGGCACCACAATAACAAGCCCTCCTTGGCCGTCATGCCCTCCTCGTTGATGTCGTTGATGGTGAAGCGCAGAATGAGGGTCCATATCAGGCCAAGAATGATTTTTCGGTTTCCATCTACTACATCTTCAGCGCCGATGTTGGTCATCTGTATTCCGCGCAACTTGATAAAGTTGAGCGCGAGGTTTGCATTTTCGAAGCGCTGCACGCGCAGCTTGGGTTTCGCGGCATACCGGCCCAGCGACTCGCCCGAGAGACACTCGAGGAGGTGGATAAGGAGTACCTAGGGACACGATGGCTCCGTATAAGCAAGGGCACCAAACCATACCTGGTGAACAAAGGAATAAATCTTGAAAGAAAACGAAATACATACACCATCACTCAGGTCTTGCACCAGGTCCTTGACCTCGAGATTCCTAACCTCCAGCTTGGTGTTTAGCCATTTGGTAAACGTCTTTTGCTGGACCGTAATCCAGCGCTGCTGCTCGGCGTAGGCCATTTTGTTGAAGAGGGCCGGCTGGGGAATCTCTATCCAAATTGGGCCTTTAACGACTTCGGTTGTTGCTTGGTGAAGGCGCCGCCATTTGCTTGGAGTGCGGTAGTTTCTGACTGTCACATTGTGTGACTTAGCAACCTTCGCGTGCATCCCTGGATATAACTGACGGCCCAGCCCCGCTTGATTGCAGCTAACGTGCCAATAAGTCGGCTGCTGCCGATATCGATAAGAGGCTGGGTGGGTTATCTCGCGGTTATCAAGGACACAGAACCCCGCCACTTGATATCTCCACTGTACTTCCTCTCTTCTTCCTGAATGACGGGACCACGATCACTTGGTTGGACTGGAACTTGTGGATGGCAGAAAAACAGAATATTCCTTTGGCGTTCAGACTCCTTTGGGCGCAACGTTAGCACCAGGCAAAGCCGGGGCATCTCAAGTCAATATAGCACCACGACGTGGGCGCTTTCCATTCGACGAGTTTCAGCGAGCTCCAGCCTGTAGATCAAGCAGACAATTTCATGCAGTAAGGTAGGTAATTCATCATCTTATCGCCAGTCTGCTAGCCGGACGTTCCAACAGACTTGCAGTTCCGGGTCACGGTTTGATAGATTAGCCTGTATGGATGGTCTTCTATTTCCTCACAGTTCTGGGGCGTATGTGTCCCGTCGGCCTCAGGTATCCGGTGCTTCTGATACTTTTGCTGCCCTGGTATCGAACCTCCTACGGAGTATATGACGCCCTTTTGATGCGCAATTCCACATCCTTACATTCGGAACAGACGGTCCGCAAGGAAATTTGAGAAGACCGTAACGTTAGCAATTTCTGTCGCTACCTTAGGTAGACACTCTGCTACCTGTGACCCGGGAGCAGCTCATTAGGCGTCGTTTCAATAAGCAGTCCCACTCACACAAGCAGGCCCTCGAAGAATCCAGATTGTGTACATACTAAGTTGCTTTGAACACAGCCAGACAGCAATCATCGTGGCTTGTTGCTCGGTGCATGTGCTAGCCCCGGAATCCAGATTACCTGGGAGGATAAGGTATATTCCGCTATGTGCCTTAATGGCATCTTCTGCTTCGGGTTGCAGCCAACATTTGTGGTTGTACTGTAGGTACGATGTACACGTACATCCATTTCCTGAATCACAGTCGCCAGAACGCCTGTCTAGATCAGAAGTCGTGAAAATGCGGCACCCGCTTAATTACAAGCTAGACTTTGGTGTCTTCAACACAACCTAGGCATACTGTTGCTTAGATTCGCTGGACGTGGTATTCGTTAGCATGTCACAACTGTCGTTTTGGTACCGCCCACGGTGTGGAGTATGTTGAGTTTGATAGAAGTAAGGTACCTAGGTAGGCAAGACGACTTGTTCAGATGAACCATGCAGTTCGGCATCTTGTCAGTCTTGTGATTTAGGTACGTGTCTTCGGATCGCGGTGAAGTGCAAGAAGTGCTACCCCGGGTTCCCGGGAGTGCGGTCAGGTGCTACCCCAGATGAGATGAAGTGACTTGTGAAGGACGTACCCCGGAGTCGGTGAGTGCTACCCCGCGATTCTGCCGCCAAGGCCCAGTACTTCGTAACCACTCACAGCAAAAGAATCCATCCCTCCAAAAACCTCCCTACTTTTTCACAACTTCATGCAACCAAACTTCAACCCAGGTTCTGTGAATCGCAACAATTTCCTTTCGTCTACTTTTCTTCGAATTGCAATAGAAAGGTAAGCTCCCAAGGTTTCTATACTCCTGATTTATTTCTACTGGTATCACCCTGTGCTGGAATTTCACTGCGATCTTTCTGGTTGTTTACTCGTCAAGATTTCATCTTGCAGGTACTCAATCCGGAAGGTCTTGAAATATTTCAAGTTCCATCCACACACACCAGACTAATACTTCCTCTCTCAAACCATTACCTTTGCCCACACAGCAATCTCAAACCACTCCTAACATTTCCTTCTATTTCGTCTTCTTTAGTCCTGACCATCTCGTGCATCCAGAGTTCACAGTCACCTTGCTCAAACCCATTGTTGGAACACTGAGAACAGTGCCGTGCGAAGTTGATTGTCGCCAGCTGCGACTCACTCGCCTTGTTCAAGATGTCTCAGCGACCGGGCCTTCATGTGCCTGCGATACGCCTTGAAACGGAGAAGAATCTTGGTATCACGCAGCGCTCGGCCGCAATCAACTTCGGCTGGACTGGCGAGATCCGCAAGCGGTAAGTGTCATTCAATCCCTTTCTAAACATGCATGAGATGGCCGCTTACTTTCATCAAGTTATACCGACTTTCTGGTCAATGAAATACGGGTGGATGGCACTGTCCTTCATCTTCACAAGTATGAGGAAGTCAAGTCGGACAAACCCGACACTCAGGCTCAGGTGTGTCTGCCTTCCCTGTTTTTGTTCGATATGGGTCGCTCTAACAATATTCCCTAAAGCGAAAGCAGTATCCCGGCAACGGCAATGCCTCTGCCAACACCTCTGGCAGACCAGATGATAAGCCGCAAGTTCACCGAATCTCGGAAAATGATCGCCAGATCCTCATGGGCTTGATTGGTGAGGCCATTGCCCAGAGACTGATTGATCTCGATGAGAAGACTCAAGCCAAAACCAACATCCCTCCCAACGGTCGTAGTGTTGTCTTCGACGCCATCACTGATAGAGCGGCGCGTGCAAAGGTCCATCAGGTATGTTGACTCCTAATTCTGTAATGAAGGAATCCAGCTCCGCTCACATCTTCAAGGAAATTCGTCGGATCTTCCATTCCCGCATTGAGACTGTTGCTAATTCGGCCGGTATCATCACGGCGACCGCGTCGAAATCGACAGCCAATCGCGGGGGTGCTAGACAGCGCAATGGGCCGCAGCGTGACAATAATCGTTCCCGTGAGATTAGCCAGAGTTTCGAACAGCTCGGCGGTAATTACCTTCACTTCACGATGTACAAGGAGAATAAGGACACTATGGATGCGATCAACACAATTGCACGACTCCTCAAAGTCAAGGCTTCCTTCTTTGGCTTTGCTGGCACCAAGGATCGTCGGGCTGCCACTGTCCAGCGCATCAGCGTCTATCAACAGAAAGCATCAGATATGATCTGGTTGAACACACGTATCAACAATGTCAAGGTTGGGGACTTCGAGTATGCCAAGGCTCCGCTTCAGCTTGGCGACCATGGCGGCAACGAATTCATCATAACCGTCAAGAATTGCCAGCCCCTTCCTGGGACTGAGGGTTCTGTTGTGCACCGCATGAGGATGATTCAGCGGGCGGTCGAATGTGGGCTTGCCTACCTGAAGTACAACGGCTACCTCAACTACTTTGGTCTTCAGCGCTTCGGAACCCACTCCATCGGAACTCACAAGCTTGGCATGAAGCTATTGAAGAGTGATTGGGAGGGTTTCATTGATGATGTCTTGCACGTCGATGATCATCTCATCCAGCAGGTACTGAACAATACCCCCCAGACCTGCGGGACAGGAAAGGAGCTTCGCGACAACCGCGACGACTTCAACCGCGCTCGCGCCATCACTACTTGGAAGACCACCAAGAATGCGGACAAGGCCCTCGAGGTCCTTCCCAAGAGGTTTAGCTCTGAATATTCCATTATTCAGCACCTCGGTAAGAACCCAAGGGATTTTCTCGGCGCCATTCAAAGCATAACGCGCGGAATGCGCCGGATGTACGCCCACGCCTATCAATCTTACGTCTGGAACTATGTCGCCACTCGTCGTTGGTCCAAGTACGGGTCCAATGTCGTCGAGGGAGATCTTGTCGTGGTCTCTAGCGGCCGTAGTCCTGACGGTTCCGATGCTGAATTCTCCGCTTACGACGACTTCGAGGATGACAATGCCTACGCACAGGCTCGCAGCCTCACGGCCGAAGACGTCGCTAGCGGCCAATATACCATCTTTGACGTTGTATTGCCCAACCCTGGTTACGATGTCATGTATCCTCGCAATGACATTGGCGACTATTACGTCGAATTCATGGGGCGAGAAGAAAATGGCTGTTTGAATCCTTATGAGATGCGTCGTAAGCATCGCGAATTCAGTCTGAGCGGCAACTATCGTCCCCTCATTGGGCGGTTCATGGGCGAGCCCCAGTATGCTATCAAGGCGTACTGTGATGATCTCGAACAGATGCACCCCACTGACCTTGATTATGCTCTTCATCAGAAAGAGGCAGAGAAGAAAGCCGTTGCATCTTCTGTGGACAGTTGGGCGCACTTTGCAAAGAATGCAGCGGCTTATGATGACGCTATGGCTACTGCGCGCCGTCGCAAAGCCGACGCAGAGCCCGCTCCTAATGGAGACTCTGTCATCAACGAGACGTGGATTCAAACCGGCCTTAATGGCAGTGATAAGCGTGTTAAGCTCGCGCGTCATCATCAGACATTCGACAATGCCGTGGGCAGTGAATGGTCTTCCGGACACAGTGCCTCCACTGCACCGAGCCTGGAGGCTGAGGAGCCCGGCCATTCCACTGATGATGTGAACACTATGTCTGCTGAGGCTAGCGGTGGTGTTTCCCTCCTCGATACCACACAGGATGAGTCCCCTCGTCCGACTACAGTCTCGGATTTGATCCCCATGGTTCGCATTTCGGACGAGCCTATGCCTGCTTCTGGCATGCGTGGTGTCTCGGACACTTACTATCGCTCCATCGGCAAGATGCCCAGCCTTGATGGCCTGGGTGCTCTGGATTCGAACATCCAGATGCCTGTGACTGGAGGTGGAACCGCTCAGACCCCGCCACCGGGCGACGGTGCTCTCCAAACGGGGACTGAGTTGATCAACAATGTCGCTCTGCCTAAACTCAATCCTGTGTCGGCCAATCCTCTGTTTTCAGTTGATGACAGCATCGACGAGAGCAGCATTGATCCCAAGGCAACGAAGATTGCCGTGATCTTGAAGTTTCAACTCAAGGTCAGTAACTACGCGACCATTGTGCTTCGGGAGCTCATGGGCACCGATGTCGAGTAGTGCGCCGACAATTTGCACACTACTTTTTGGTAACATGGAGTGCATCGCTTTGGGTCTACTAGGACGCAAGATCTGTCTCGATCAGGTTTTGTCTACTGAGCAACCCTAGCGTGGAATAATGGGCCCGGATATTCTCCAGTAGTCTCATTTGGAGCTTCTGATTGAGCATTCTCAATCAAATGAGCACATCGTTTGTCTGTCATACACAACAGCCAGCCGATCAGACCGCTTCGTTCTCGTTCGGAACAAGGGCTCTTTCTGAGCATGTTGGTCACGGATATCGGCATCTTTTCCCTTGGTTTTCCTTTTTCTCCTCTATGTTCGCTCTTGAACCTGGAGCCTTGCCCTCATCAGAAAGGGCGACTCTCACCATTCCAATGTCTCATGCGATGGGCCTGCATGGGTAGGCATTGCTGTGGAGCGGATTGCGCTCCGCCGATGGCAACTTTTTCACTGGAGAAGTTGTCACTATGCCAGCAAGGGTACACATGGTATCGGAATGGTTGGCCTCAGGATTGTTGATCACGGAATATTTGGCCTCGGAATCGCGGGCCTCTGACTTTATGGTCTCGGATTAGTCTTCTGGGTTTGTTTTATCACCGGTTTTCGGGGGAATCTGCTCTGTTTCTTTGCGAAGAACTGCTGAATTGGCGGTTCACATATGGCATAAGGGCATGGCATTATAGGGAAGTCGGCGGTCACCTTGTTCTTTTCTTCGTCTCGGCTGTTTTCGGCGTTGAGGTAAAGAGGATAAAAGGGACGATGCTATGACGAACACCTGAGATACCCCTTTTCGACGGTAGATGTGTTTTGTACGAGTAGAGGCGTTCGGCCAGGGAAAAGTAATTGATCAGTCCTTGATGCATCTGTTTTTTCTTTCCACGGTGCTTTGCGTCTGCGTTGAGCGCATGTGAGCGTTTGGGGTTTTGTTAACTATGAACAATGATGTCGAAGTATAAGTTCTTGAGGACGCTGTGTTGGACTACATCTTGCCCTTTCTTTGGCTTTTGCTTGGTTACTTGTGCTTGGTTACTTGAATAGATAGCCCAAACACTGAGATCTCACAGAAGGGTTTGAAGATTCATCACTCCATGATGCGCTCTGCCTCACAGCTCAGTTGTATAACCAACTCCGTCGCCGAGTGCAGCGCCTACACATAACTTGGATGAGTTACCTCCAAGCCGATATATGTGAAGAGCCGGTAAGCCGGCGCTCGATCGCAAGCTCCTCTCAAAGCACTGTCGTTAATCGACGGTGCATTGGCAGACGACTAGCAACCTCTATAGGCCGGAATCTCCCTATATCCCGCTATGCTTGACCTTTGAGTTGATCAATTCAACAGGTACGATTCGACCCTATGTCCATAGCTTGTCAGGTAGTCGCATTGACCTCAACCTGGACCTCTTTCTCCTCGTGCTGCCTATGCTCTTGTCCTGTTACCGTCTGATTGCAAATCAACCGCCCTTTCCCCTTCTATCTTCTCTGCCTTGGCCCGCCTCTTCCTCGCCCTTCGTACCTCGAGCTCCACGGCTGCCATCTCAGCGCTAATCGTCGCCAGTTTAGGGATAACCTCTTCAACAGCCTTGATCGCTTGTGCCTGTGCCAGCCGGAGAGGCATGGGCGTCAAGACGCCAAACCAACGAAGCGGATCCGTAGGAGGGGATTGCTGCTTCTCCTTGTTCCCGGGTTGCGATCTGCCTGTATCCTCTTTGAAGGTAGGCTGCGTCTTTTTCCCCTCTTCATCGTCGTGGCCAGCATCCCTGCTCCCATTCTCACTACTCTGCTTCCTAACATCATCACCTTCGACCATGCCATCGCCTTTGCCAGATCCTGCCTCGTCCGCGGCTGGCTGTGAAGAAGCTGGTGGGGCATGCGGATTCCCCCCTACTTCAAAGGCTGGCGCGCGGATGGTACGTCCCTTCCCACATATAGCACCAGAAGCAGGGAAATCCGAGTCCGCTGTCTCGTTGCGACTGCTGCTGAGGATCCGGACACGGCGCACAGCCTGCATCCGCTCATCGTAGTAATCTTTGCCGTAGTAGCGGATGCCACGCTCAGCTGAGAAATTGGCCCGCGCCAGATGCTGGAAAACATTTGTCTGGAGTATGTGCAGGGTGTTGCGGAGGATGGTGTACTCGTCGAGAAGGGCGAGGTAGTGCTGCAAGTGAGCGTCGATAATTTCTGTGTGTGTCTCGGCTGCCGTAAACATGTTGCAGGGTGTGGTGGTCAGGTGGAGAGTACTGAGCGATGTATAGTTCTTTGGTGGTATCTGGTGAGCTGGTCGTTTGGGTGAAGGAGAGGTGTGAAGACTGAAGAGTGGCAGTAAACTTAAACAATTCCAACCTGGTAAATCCGTCCCAGCGAAAAGTCCAGTTGTATCGGTATGGGCTCGCAGGGCAACAGCGGTGAATTAACCCTCACATAGATTCTGATAATTAATGAACGATTCTCCTCACTGAGATCCCATGACAAGGGTGGTACATGGTATATTCACAAATCAAACGTTATAGCTGTATAGGTATCCTGCCGGTGCAGTCCATGAAGCCTGGATTCTTAGCTTCGGCCTTCATACGTTGGACGTCAAAGGGTCAAGCTGGGGCAGGCCTCCTATGAGAAACGCTGGTGACGTTCTGGTGCGACTGTATTCACTGGAACTGGAACGATTGCTAGGCTGCCTGGCTGCGTGTTATGATGAGCAGGGTTCGGGTTATTTAGCATCAGTGACCCAAGAGTTCCTTCGTCTGAGACCTCGACGTCAATGGACTTTGGACGTACGGATACCTCCGTTATCAATGCAGTCAACTGACTTAACTCGGCTACCTAAAGCCATAGAGGTAATGCAAATGATAGCGATTTTAATATTTTTGAAATGGTGCTGTTTCTTTAGAGTCAACAGGAATCCTTCGTGTTTTGTCGGCGTTGAAATCAGCTGGATATGTGACCGTATGGCATCTGTGGGATTATTGTGGACTGGCGGGTAGAAGCATGAATCGAATATGCAATCGCCGATAGAAGCTTCGCCGAGATCCAATCAAGCATGAGGACATACGGAGCATACAGTATTCGTACTGGTATACATGTGTACGGAGTACACCGCATCCCATTCGCATATCGACCCTCGACAGTCGATGCAAGTACAATACATATTCTTGTGGCCTTGCCAAGCTGATGAATCTTGGATCGCAAAGCCGCAGCCGCGAGGCTGTGTCGGCAAACCTGTAACGTTGAGCATCGACGCCGAGAGACACTCTCTCAGCTGGAAACAAGAGAATTGGAAACAATGTCTAGCGTGTAGACCTGTGGTACGTTGCGCCGGCTTCCGCAGATTCGGCATCTTCCACTACCCTTGGCAATCTGAAAGGGGATTTGACCTCTGGATAATGTTGCAAACAGTTGACCTACAGCATCTACAGCTTCGCAAACCAAAAGAGCAGCAGTGTTCGTCCTCTACGTTCCTGATCGGAGGCGAGGGTGCTTTGATCTGTAGGTATTCAACGTTCTTGATGGCCTGGTGGACTTGCCTATTTTTACAACAAGTTTCAGCCCAGGATTACATATCTACCTACTCCGTACCTACTCGCTACCCTTGATGGAGGTTGCTCAATGTCAAATGATGCCTGGTAGTTAATCATAGGTAAGGTAGTCTCCCGTTGCGGCCGGCTTCAGGCACATTCTCAACGAAGAGGATGTGATTTTAACTCGTGCGTTTCTTGACATCGCATAACACTGGGCGTCCCAACAGCTGTTTCTAGAAATCGAAGGCGCTTGGCATCTGCAGCATCGGGAGTGTAGTGTACACGTAAAGTGCCTGCCACCTGATTGCCTGGGTCGTTGGAGATTTGACGGTTGGCACGCGATTGAGGTGTGACGAACACCGCGACGGGAACATCAGCGCAGGAGCGTGGCCCCGGCTCAGCAGCCAAGACGGGATCACTGGTGTTAAGAGGACCACTGACCGCTCGCCTACCCTCCCTCCCACTCAGCGCTTCAAGGTCGTCTGCCAGGTTTCTCCAAGCTTCCCCTCGTAATCTTAAGACCGGGAAGGCTGCTGCTTCCATGCACAACCAAACCCACCAGTCCCCTTAATTCGGAAGCCATCTCCCTTTTTTCTATTCAATTGCAAGTGCTTCGAACAACCGTCTCGCCGACCAAGTACTCTTTTCCATCCCTCGTCTTATCGCACCCCGGCCTCTTTGTTCTGTGCAGAAACAATCCCAGAGACGACCGTCGTGAAACATCTATTGCTTCATTCGTCATCGGCTGCCGTTTCTTCCACCGCCAAAACCCCATTTCTGCTTCCCGTTTCCCCATCCCCTCCGACTCCACTCCGCCCTCGCACTTCCGAATTGTCAGTCGACTGCAGCCTGCGATAAGGGGAAGTGGTTAGACGCACGCCTTGTTTTACCGAGGCGGTCGACGAGCCTTTCGATCAGACAAACTTGCTCCAATCTAAGAGCTCCTCCCGTCCTCGAAAATGGCGCTGGGAACTATCAAGTGCGTCTGCCCTTCCATTCACGGCAGTAACCAGCCAGTGTCCTCGAGTCGCGGCGCTCCTGGATTGGTCGATTGCAGCTTGGCCTCTGGCTTCGCTCTCGTTCATCTGGGAAATTCCCGCCCTGCGCCGGACGCGTGAACGCGGCTTGGGCAACACCTCGAGTGTTCCTTGTGAGCTGCTTGAACACGATGCTAACAGATTCGCTTGCTCTCCAGGTGTGTAGTGGTCGGCGACGGTGCTGTTGGAAAGACATGCCTTCTCATCAGCTACACGACCAACAAATTCCCCTCCGAATACGTACCTACTGTTTTCGATAACTATGCTGTCACCGTCATGTATGTCGAATTCCACCCGAGACACCGCCCGTCATGCCCATGCACCATTACCAAACCCCTTTGCTCGCGAACATCCCTGCTAAACAGGCCGCTTCCAGGATTGGCGATGAGCCTTATACGTTAGGGCTTTTCGACACCGCCGGACAGGAGGACTATGACCGCCTGCGACCACTCTCGTATCCGCAAACCGACGTTTTCCTGGTTTGCTTTAGTGTCACGTCTCCCGCCTCCTTCGAGAACGTCCGTGAGAAGTGGTTTCCCGAAGTTCACCATCACTGTCCCGGCGTCCCCTGCTTGATTGTCGGCACACAGGTAGATCTGCGGGATGATCAACAGGTGATACAGAAGCTGGCCAAGCAAAAGATGCAGCCGGTGCGGAAAGAGGATGGCGAGCGCATGGCAAAGGAATTGGGTGCGGTCAAATATGTCGAGTGCAGCGCTCTCACGCAGTACAAGCTCAAGGACGTCTTTGATGAGGTAGGGCCCAGGAACCGCGAGCACGCCACGGGGAGGGATGCATCTCGCTAACCAGCAATTTCTAGGCCATCGTTGCTGCCTTAGAACCTCCGGCGCCCAAGAAGAAGCCCCACAGATGCCTAATCCTCTGATCCGGGCTTCTGGCACATGTAGGTGCATCGATGTTAACCGATCCTACGTCGTGCGGGAGCGGCTTTATAGGAAGAAAATCTGGACAGCTTTCTGTCTAGGCCTGCTTTTGCCATCACCAGAGTGCGGCTGGATAGTCGTCTAGAGCAACCACAGCGGTTTGCTGATGGCAGGTCCCCAATTCCTCTTAGGTCCTATATGGAGAAGAGGTACCCTTCAGAGGGTTCCAAGTCGCACTCCTTCCAAGTCTACATCAGCCCTCCTATGACACCGCACGATTGGCAAATAAGACAGGTTTTCTCCTAGGGAAGTGGTTGGGGTTGATCAAGTCTTGATTTTCCATTACAGAGCCCTATACCACTTGGTCGCTCAACTTTCCGGTATCTTGCTTGTCCTGTCAGCTTGCTTGGTTCCTTCGTGATTACATCTCCCTTGGAAAAAGGGCGATCGCATCATAAACATGGGGCAGTGAAACTTTCGATAGGACAGTTTGGCGGCTGGAGCGCAATTGAATCAGGGTTGACCTTTTGATCCCGAACAACAAGGCCCTCCTGCTAATCTCGTGACGACTCCGACAAAGTTGCTAAGGGCTTTCTCCTCAAGAGAATCGGCCCGTCTGGATATAACAGTGGACTGAGGCGGGCGGGTGAATCGAGCGATCACTTGCATGATCACAGTGCGCAGCCGACTGAGGCAGATTTGCTCAGAGCCCTTGTAAGATGGCCGGTGGCATGTAAAGAGGTTTCTGCACGATGGAAGGGAGTCGTGCTTAAACATGTCGACAGACTGAATGTACTCGACGCCATCCCACAGGTGGGCATGGGATGACATATGGGCATCTTTGCTTCGAAGCATGCATGGATTTAGGCCTTTCCTGCTGCACTGCTTGACGTAGCAAGAACACTAGTTCAGTAAGTACAGTAGGTAGCTGTCACTTTTTGTTTCTCTACCTTACAGCGCCATGACGAACCTAGCCGCCGGTGGAACGCAGCGAGAACATACCTACGACTTTTGGCTCTGTAGATGTGAGCTCGAGGCGCATCAAGACCAAATCGACAGCAGGCGAGAACTATAGTAATGAGTGAAAGAGAGTGTTGAGCTTGAGGCCGTGTTGGTGAAACGAGTGACGAGGTATCCAGAGGGATCTAGATGTTTGAACTACCAAGAGTTGACCGACGTTGGGCATTCAGTGATAAAGGTCAAGGAACAGCCATGGTATGTCTCCGTACTGATATAACAATCTCGGAATCGATCATTCGGCTTTGGTAACTGGGTGTCCCTTGCCAGCCCCTTGCCTTATCTCAGATTTCTAAAACAAAGCTGCAATTGATGTTGTGAGTCATTCATCAGTCGTTCCTGTCTTTTTGGGCAGAAAACCCGGCGGCACTCAGTCGCCAATTGCCCCGCCAAACTTCTCCTCCAGTTGAACCCCACCAAAACTGGAAGTTCAATTTTGGAAACTTGTCAACCACAACCCCTCAACAGCAGAAAACCTGCGATTGAACTGCACGCCAGCTCAGGACAAGATGGCGGAAGCTCAGGAGCTGGCCGATCGCACCAAGGACAACTCAAAATGTTACATTGACCCCACGGCCGGCAAGGACGACGATAGTGCGGACGGCTCCCAAGCCAAGCCCTATCAGTCGCTGTACTACGCCCTGATCCAACACGTCGATAAGCCTGCGCCGGCTTACCTCACGCTCACCCCGCCAAAGGAAGGGTCTAGCGATGGCCCTACTTGGGAAGAGCCTGCGAAGAGCGCCATGAAAAAGGCGCTGGGTCGGGTCGATGCTTACAAGAAGAAGCTGGCCAAGGACCAAGCCTCAGCCAAAAAGGAAGAGGAGGAGCGCAAGCAGCGCCTCAAGAACCTCGAGGATGCGAAAAAAATTGTGCTGAAGGAGGATTCATCACTCCCAGCAGCTATCCGTATCAAATTGAACAACAAGTCTGTAGAGCTCGGCGACGGGACCAAGAAGGGCACCCGCGTGAAGGTCTACGGCCGCATCCACCACCTCCGCCCACAGAAGCACACCACATTTATCATCCTAAAAGATGGATATGGCTTACTCCAATGTGTTTTGCCTGCTGGCGACCTTACCAAGACGTACGATGCCCTGATGTTTGCTCAGGAGACGGCACTCGTTCTTTACGGCGAGCTGCGCAGCGTGCCTGCTGGTCAGGAAGCGCCCGACAACCGAGAACTCCTGGTTGACTACTACAAGGTGCTTGGACAGGCGCCGAGCGACCTCGATGCCATTACCAACAAGGTTTCCAAGGAGCAGGATCCGTGGGACGCGCAGATGCTTGACAGCAGGCATCTTGTGCTCAGGGGAGAGAACGCCTCTGCCGTTCTGAAGTTGCGCGAAGCGGTCGAGCTGGCGTTCATCGATAGCTACCGCGAGATGGAGTTCCGCAAGGTGTCGCCTCCGGCCATGGTGCAGACACAGGTCGAGGGTGGCTCGACGTTGTTCAAGTATGACTACTACGGAGAGGAGGCCTACCTGACGCAGTCGTCGCAGCTGTATCTCGAGACAGTCGTGCAGTCGCTGGGCAACGTATACTGCATAGAAAAATCGTTCCGCGCGGAGAAGAGCCTGACTCGGCGCCACCTGTCCGAGTACACCCATATCGAGGGCGAATTGGACTTTATCGAGTTTGAGGATTTGCTGGAGCATATCGAGGAGCTCATCTCGCGAGTCGTCGACAAGGTCCTGGCAGACCCTGCTGCGGCGAGCTATATGAAGCTGCTGAACCCCGGCTTCCAGAAGCCGTCGCGGCCGTTCCTGCGAATGAAGTATGCCGACGCCATCGAATGGCTGAACAAGCAGGATCCGCCCATCCTCAACGAGGAGGGCAACCCGCACGTGTTTGGCGACGACATTGCCGAGGCTGCAGAGCGCAGGATGACCGACATCATCAACCGGCCCATCTTCCTCACTCACTTCCCGGTCGAGATCAAGGCGTTTTACATGAAGAAGGATCCGAGCGACCCAAGGGTCACCGAATCAGTTGATGTCCTCAGTACGTGGTCAAGTCTCTTTTATTTGCGTGTAGGCGGGATTTGGATTGACAGATCACCCAGTGCCCGGCGTGGGCGAGATTGTCGGTGGCTCGATGAGGATGGACGACTATGATGAATTGATTGAAGCTTACAAGAAGAACGGCATCGGCTACGAGCCGTACTACTGGTACACCGACCAGAGGAAGTGAGTCTGCCGCTGTACCAATCCATCCAACTCCGGTCCTGTTTGCTGATCTGCATCCCCTAGGTATGGCTCCTCGCCCCACGGAGGATATGGCTTGGGGCTGGAGAGGTTCCTGGCTTGGATGGGCAATCAGCATACGGTGCGCACATGTAGTTTGTACCCGCGCTTCATGGGCAGGTGCAAGCCTTGAGCGTGAGCGGGAACTGGCGGCAGCGTACGAATTGAGTCGGACTGACGAGTGCGTGGAGTTTGGAGCGAATGGTGGCTGCTTGGCTCTTGTAGCGGAACCGAGTTAACAAGTCTAGTTTTCACCAGAGTTGCTATACTAGATACATAGAAGTGCATCATATCCACAGGCTTATCATAGCTGCCTGTCTATGGCATGCGAGAACCGGGCCGGGATGGACGGCAGCCCCGTCGGCAGGTAACTTAGGTAAGCCGCCTGATTTGTGGCGTTGCGCGTTGTTTTGCGTTGACCCACCGCCCGGTGATCCTCGAGGATCCAGGCGGCAGAGCCGAATCCCCGGGTTGAGGGCTCGATGATCCCATTCACTGTCCATTCCTTGTGTCCAGCCACTCGGCGCGTTGCGCAATACCTTGACGCTGGGGTAGGTTGTTGAATGAACCGGGTAATGTGCATACGCATTGAGGGGAACTCACTTCTGTTGCTACAGCGTTTTGCATGTCTCCAATAAGGGGTAAGGGGTCTGGTCTGAGTGAAATGGTTTCTGGGCTGCGCATTCCAAGTGCGACTCTCCGCTATGCTGCCGGTAGTATGGTACATAGGTAATTAGTTCTCCTTCACGTCGGTACGGGTCGCATGGGCTCGTTCGAGCCCCTGCAGATGGTTTCAAACATCTGGGGAACGGAGAAATCTTCCTACTATTTTTACATACCGGACATATAGCGCGTTTCTCAAGTAGGACACTGAGACGTCGTGGTCAATTCACCTCAAAAGACATACACTCTGCGTCACCTTTCACCAATGTGCTGTTAGGAGGTCTTGGTAAGGGGCGCTGGATAATCAAAACGTATCTGATGAGCCAAAACGGCGCCGTCATTGGGCTTGCAGTTATCGATGAATATGGCGGCGAAAGGCACTCGGTAAGATGTGATCACAAACATCTGTCTAAAAGCAATTGATTAGTTAAGGCGCACATCAGTGTCTTCACAAACCAGCTGGGCAAGCAGATCCCAGCTTTGAGCATGGAAGCAAGTCACTGTACTCCGTACGCAGTACCCTGAACAAAGATGAGCGTGGACGGAGATCGAGATGCGCACATCCAATCGGGAATTGGGACGGTTAATCACAAACAACTCGGCCCAGAGGTTACCTTTCATCTGGCACGGGACACAGAAGCGGCTGGAAATACTTGACCGCTCAGTGCTTGGGATGACAGAGAATCGGGATTGAGCTGTGTTACCTACCTATGTTAGCACATGATTCCCATTTCCCAGTCGTCCCGTTGTGCTGTGCCCCTGGACCACCATCTCTTGTGCACCACGTTGCACGCATGCCCCTGGGTGCACAGGGGCGAGTTTAAGCATTGCTGTGGACACATTATTTCAGGAACCCGTCGTTCGGTAGGGATTCCCGGCAGGGCAATGCCACTCAGGCACCCACGGACCTGAGGAGAAAAGAATGAGGGCAAAGGGCCGCGATCGCAGCTCGCAGCTATGCAACGTTGGCACTCATTCAGGAACAGGCAATTGGGGCGCTCTAAAAAAGCACAGGGCCGAGAGAATCTGGCCAGATTTGGGGGGATCCTTATTGCAGGCCCTGCCTTATGGGAAACAATTGCGCACGCTGATTGGCAGAGAAGCCATGCACGATACCAGCGGCAAGGTCGCGTGCTGGACACGGTCTAGGCACTCTCTTGCAGGAACGGAACCAGACAGAGACCTGGGCTAAATGTACCGCGCTAAAATGGCCACGGCTCCCAGCTCGCAGCTGCTAATCAAATCCAATCCTAGCTCATCCACCTCGCCTGGCCTTCTGCTCTTTGGCCCCAATCTTTCACCTCCTTTTTTCTGCTCCCTCCTTTATCTTTTCATCACACCTTCGCTCATTCGACTTTGTTGTCGTCCCCCTTCACACTTCGACCTACCCGACGTACCCTTTTTCCCTTCCTATCCATTCTTTTTATAGGTAATAATATTTTCTTGGTGCAAGCTCCGGAACACCTTACCCTCGTCCCGATCCGCCCAATCTCCGGTCTCTTCGGTCCGGACGACGGCTTCTTGTTCCCGGCACCGATCTTGCCTCTTCTCGACGCTCGCTTGAGAAACGCTTGCTCACTCGCTTCATTACCAATAGAATTTTAATACTAGGCATCCTTCTTTGTCCGCTCTGCAAGAGGAGGTTCCCGCTCGGCCAGCTCGACTTTGCCTGCTGTGGGTTGTCTTTGCTCGAAAAGGGGGGCTTTTGCTGAAAGAGATCGAACGCATTGGGCAGCCAGAATTTCTTTCTTTGGAATCTAGCCCCTGTCGCCCTCACTCCCCACAGCGTTCCACGGCTTTGCTCCTCTAGACGGTCAACATTCTAGAGCACTCGCTGCCTTGCGCTCCTCCGACCGGTTTTTTGTTCGAACGGCGAGCGGTTTTCCGCCCTCTCCTGGGTCCCATTGAGACAGACCACCGAAGCGATCACACCAGGAAGCTGCAAAAGGGCAATTTGCATCGGCATCAATTAGGCCGTGTCTTGCTCCCAGGACGCTATCGACAGCCCTCTGTACCTGTGTGAGGATTGGTACATTCCAGCACGCTCAATCTTCTGACTCGTGCCTTCTCACGGGGCACGTCAAATCTTTCAAAACGGCGGTCCTATCTCACGTCACACGGGACAGCCTTGTCCCTCCTCATCTTCTCGGGATGCAGGATATGTCTGGTCCTCAGCCGGGGCCCAGCGCTCCGGGCCGCTTCGGCCATGCCTCGAAGCCCTCGAACAGCGACACGGGCTTCTCCCACGGCGCTTTCACCTCCAACATTTCTGGCTTTGCTGACAGACATCCTCGCCGCGGAAACATTCCTACTATCAATACCCAGCCGATCCAACACCATCAGCAGGCACCCGCAAATGGCGCCGATCTGACCAGCCCAGGCACTGCTTTCGATATGCAGTTTACGCCTCTGCTCCCATCTCAGCTGCTTCTGGGCAGCCCGTTCCAGCCGGGAACCCCGGCTGCATTCGCAAGCCCGCACTTTCAGAACGTTGGCAGCTTTCAGCAGGCCCAGCAGCAGAGCCTCCAGCAGCAGCAGAACGGAGCGTCGAGCCCAGTTCAACAGAGCATCTCCCCCCAGATGTACCAGTCAATTGTTTCGCCTTCGGCTTACGGTGCCCCTCAGTTCTACTCTCCGCAGTCCCCGACAGCGTCCTTCAACAATGTGACGGGTCAGATCCAGGTTCCCATGCAGCCGACTTCGCCCGTGTCCATGGGACCAGGGATCGTAAGCGGGACAAGCCGGACAGTGTACTTGGGCAACATTCCCCCGGACACCACTGCCGAGGAGATCCTCGGGCATGTGCGCAGCGGCCAAATTGAGTCTGTCCGCCTACTCCCAGACAAGAACTGTGCTTTCATTTCGTTCTTGGATGCGAGCTCCGCCACTCATTTCCACTCTGATGCCATTTTGAAGAAACTCTGCATCAAAGGCCAGGATATCAAGATTGGATGGGGCAAGCCGTCTCAGGTGCCGACTTCGGTTGCTTTGGCTGTCCAGCAGTCTGGAGCCTCGCGAAACGTATATCTTGGGAACCTCCCTGAGGACATCACCGAGGCCGAGTTGCGCGAGGATCTGGGCAAGTTTGGTGCCATCGACACGGTGAAGATTGTGCGCGAGAAGAACATTGCTTTCGTGCACTTTCTTTCCATTGCCAACGCGATCAAGGCTGTCTCGCAGCTTCCCCAGGAGCCGAAGTGGCAATCGCCGCGCCGGGTCTACTATGGAAAGGATCGGTGCGCCTACGTTTCCAAGACTCAGCAGCAGAATGCCGCGCAGTATCTTGGAATCGCTCCTGGCTACGCGCACATGCTGACAGGTGCTGACCGTGATCTTATCTCAAACGCACTGGCTCAGCAGTCGGTTGCCGCTGCCGCTGTGGCCACCACAGCCGGTGGCATCAGTAATTTGGGCAACCGAACCATCTACCTCGGCAACATTCACCCGGAGACGACGATCGAGGAAATCTGCAACGTCGTCCGTGGCGGCCTTTTGCATCACATCCGATACATTCCTGACAAGCACATCTGCTTCGTGACCTTCATTGACCCCACAGCTGCTGCGTCCTTCTACGCCTTGAGCAATCTCCAGGGGCTCATGATCCACAACCGTCGGTTGAAGATTGGTTGGGGCAAGCACTCGGGTGCGCTTCCGCCCGCCATTGCTCTTGCCGTTAGCGGAGGCGCCTCGCGAAACGTCTATATCGGAAATCTTGATGAGACTTGGACCGAAGACCGGCTGAGACAAGACTTCTCCGAGTATGGAGAAATCGAGCTCGTCAACACGCTGCGCGAGAAGAGCTGCGCCTTTGTCAATTTCACCAACATTGCGAACGCCATTAAGGCCATCGAAGCAGTCAGGGGTAAAGAGGAGTATAAGAAGTTCAAGGTGAATTTTGGCAAGGACCGCTGCGGCAATCCGCCTCGACAGCTGCAGCAATCACAGTCTCCGCGCGGTGAGCAGGTCCCGTCGCCACCCCCTAACGGCTCGAGCCAGAACGGCAACTCGCCTACTGGCGCTACTGGTGCCGCGGCCGCCGCTGCGCTGTTTAACACGACCAACAACCCCCTGACCATGTATCTCAATCATGTCTCGCAGCAAGCGCAGCAGCAGCAACAGCAGCAGCAACATGCGCTGGTAGCTCATCAGGCCGCACTGTTTGGAACGGCTTCCTCCTCGCCGAACGAGCCTGGCCTCACCCTGGAGGTTCCTCAAGGGCCCATTTCGGGTCACCAGCAGTCAGCTAGTATCTCGAATGGATACATTAGCAACCCAAACACATCCGGACCGACGACTATTGGCGGTCTCCTCGCTCCTGGCAACCCTCGGGCCTCCCACAATCGCGCCGTGAGCCTCCCCGTGCTGGCACCCGGTTTTGAGAACGGTGGGGCAAGCCCGAACAGCCTGCACGGTAGCACCGGAGGCAGTGATGGCGAGCGCCGCGGACACCAGTACCAAGCAAGCTTTGGTGGTATGGGTGCCGGATTTGGCCTCGGCCTGCAGGGGAATTTGAATGGTTGGGTTGAGGAGGAGGTGGCCAACTAGACCTCCTCTTTGGGCGGATGCGCGTCGGAAACGGCGACCGGAAACTGGAAACAAATTGGCTATCTGCTTTAATCGCTCGGGTCGGTCCTCTGGTTTGGCGCTTATCCGTTCCATTCCTTAGTATTTCTTTTCTCATAATTGTATGCTTCCCCCTGTATTATGTTTGAATCATCTTCTTTTAGTTTTTGCCTTTCGTTCCGGGAATGGTCGCGGTCGGACCCTGCATCAGGGGAGGTCGTGGTTGAATAGCTGGGGGGGATAACTGGGGGGTAGTCGTGGCGACGAAGGAGGGTAGGGGGTTCTTACATTGGGGACAGAACTGTGGAACCCCCGGCCGGATCTACTAGATATAGGGGAGAGCCTCAGAAGGAGCAGCCATGGGAGGGAAATATACCGTCGAGGGCAAGCAACAGCGCATGGCTTCATGCTGCTCGCCGCTTAGCAGATGGGAGGTGGTAGTAGGGAAGGAAAAGCGCTGGTGTGGATGTAGAGTGTGAGTCAACGGGAGATGGGGTGATCAGGGCCGATGGCGGTATAATACACACCAATCTCTTGTATCCTCAGTCCTATGCCCTGTGAGATAACGTTATATTGGTTTCATGGCCGAGATGTCCCAAACGTGCATCAACAGTTCAACACCTGATCCGCATATATTTTAACCCTAACCCTCAACACTAACATTGCCGCGTCCTACTGTAAATCATCTCAAAAGTTGAACTGCGTCGCGCGACTCGACCAACCGGAGTCCAAAGCGACATACATACGAAGTACTTTGGAAACCGAAGTGAACCAGAGATACAATGGCCTCAAGATCCGACACCGAGCTTTTAACAGAGCATTTTGGCTACCCACCCGTTGTATGTCTCCGCTATTTTCCTCCTTCCATTGCCTGGAGGCAATCACATGCTAAACTCATACAGAGCCTCCTCGACGAGATCATCAACTCGGTGAATTTCCTCGCCGAACGCGCCCTGCACAGCATAGAACAGGGTTTACTCAATGCGCCAGCCGCGTCGCTGGGCTTTCACCGGGGTCCGGGGAAATACAGCGCATCGGCTGCCCGGCGTCCCAATGGCAGCCGAGCGGCCGGGGGAGCAGCGGTGGCCGCGGAGGAGGAGGCTCAAGACGACCCGGAAAAACGCCATCGAGACGAGGTCGAGAGCGGCACGCATCAGCTCGAGACGCTCCTCTGGGCGAGCATCGACAAGAACTTTGACCGCTTCGAGATCTACGTGCTCAGGAACATTCTGTGTCTGAAACAGCAGGAGATGGGCTGGATCAGGCTCGGGCACTACGAGGGGCTGGATTTCTCCACCGGTGGCGACGACGAGGACAGGCCCAGCGTGGACAGCGTCAATCGCCTGCGCCGCCGTCTGCAGGCCAGTCAGCGGCTGCATTGCATGCTTGTCGCCGAGCGCGCGAGAAACGCGGCCCTGTTGGCCGAGGTGAGGAGGCTTGTTGGTGTTCCTGTTGTGGCCGGGAAGAATGGGGTCAAAGACGAGGTCGAGGGAGCCAGAGTCGCAGGGGAACAGCAGCAACAAGCGGGAGGGCAAGGACCAGGGCGTGAGGCAGCGAATAAGCAGCAGCAGCAGCCGTTCCGTTTCCTCCGCGACAAGGGCCAGCTTACCGAAGGCGACGCCGAGACGCCGCTCACCACGACGACGGCGTTTTCCCTGTCGCAGTTGCAGGCTCTGCGGGCGCTGTCGGCGTCGCTGAGGGAGGTCCTTCCGAACCTGGCTGCTCCCGGCGGGGACGACGACCGAGAGGCTACTTTTGCTGGAGAAGGTGATGGTGAAAGGGGGAAGAATAAGAAGAGCTGGAGGAGGGAAAGGCTGGAGTACGTCGAGACGGCGACGCGAAAGCATCTGGAACATGTACGCGGGCTGGAACTCGGCGAAAACGGTGAGGTGAGAGACGGCGAGTGGGACGGCGGGGGACCGCACCTAGCCAAGGGTGATGTGCAGAGTCTGGAGAAGGTCGTTACCCTCCTTGGGGGTAGCGGCGATGAGCAGGATAAGATGGACGAGTCATAAGGGCTGCGCAGTTTACTACTATGTCCTTTCCGTTATGCGCCACATGTGGATTGAGATACGGAACCTAAGTAGCGGATGAATGGCTGGCTGGCAGGGATGGGTGGCGTTCGGTCTGTTGTTATGATACCATATATTGTTATCTGACCTGTTTCTTGATATTAGGGCACCCGGGCTCAAGAGTATGCTTCTATTGCCACAAGCCTGGCTTTGGTGCGGTACATAAATCTTGAAAGGGTCCATTTATACCTAGTCCAAGAAGGACTATGCGGTAGCTATGATGTACTCGCTGCCTGAGGTATCACCGGCTCAGCGGCCCCTACCTCTTCCCCTCCTTCAATCGGTTCCAATCGGGGTTCCTCGTCAGGCCTCTGCTCCTCTTCTTCCTCTTGTTTCAACTCCTCAACCCCGTCCTTCAGGGCCAGCACCGGCTCAGCTGTCTTCTTGGCCTTTGACGGATCTAGGAACCAGTCTGGCACACCACTTGCAGCATAGTCACCCCTGCCGACCCATGCTCCAAGAAGACGACTCCATTTGTAGTCGCCGCGGTATACCCGCCGAATCTCGCGGTAGGCGTAACTGTTGTAGTATGGGAGGCCTGTCTTGGGATCTCTGTACTTGGCAGGATGGTTAGTGATGACGCAGAGGGGACGATGAGCAGGCTCTGCGAAAATTGTTAGCATCCATAATGCGTCATTGCCAATAAATGGAGTTGGGCCACTCACTGGCAAGCTTGTTCATCTTTCTCCCGAACAGAATCTGCGTTTGCACCTGCCGGTCTTTGATGGCGGTTTCGTCAAAATTCTGGAGGATGATGCAACTCCGGGTTACCTTCCCTTCCCGAGGAGGTTCGGAAGCCGTAGGTGGCTCTTGTGCCGTGTCATGGGGGTTTGCGGAGGGCAGTTCCGCATTTCCCTGGGCCATTTGCAAAGGGGTAGTAGTTGATGGAGGTAGCGGGGGAGGCGGAATGGTGATCTTCGGGCTCGGTTTCGACAGTGATGAAGTCTGAACGGGATGTTGGGGTGGGATATTGGACGCAGTAACCGGTGCGGACGGAGGCATCGAAAGTGGAGAAGGCGTGTGCGAAGTACTCGCTGGAGCGAGGATATTGGACTTCTCGCCTGAGGCCGGGTATCCCAGCATGGGCATCTGACCTCCAAGCATTGGAGAGGAAACGCCGGCTGGCGGAGCAAGAATAGGCGCAGCAAGAACTCCTGAACCAGCCGGCTTGTTCTCAGGCGGGGGAGGGATGGGTGGAGGGGCCATTGTCATTGATGTAAGTGCTGGCGCTGCAGGTATTGGTGCTTCTAGGGGTGCGGGTGACCGTGGTGCAACAGTGGGCGTGCCATGATCCGCAGCATTGTCTCCAGATGGGGCTGCATTCTGGTCTAATAAAGCGATAGCATGATTGTTTTCCGTTTTGAGTCCCGGCGGTTCGTCAAGAGGCTTTGCGCTTGCCTGCTCTATTGGAGTGGCCGGTGTTGACGGCTCGCCAGCCGTCTCTGCTCCCTTGATTGCCAGCGCTGCGGCTGCCGATTGTCTCTTTTTCCGGGGCGCCTTCTCCTCCATCGACACCAGATTGCCCACGTGTTTGCTCTGGCCCTCTTGGAGCTCTTGGATACCGCTCCAGAACGTTACCACCGGCCCATCGAGCTTGCGACTGTGCAGTGCGGCAATCTTCCTGAGGCGCTCTTCTTCCCTCTGCTTCTCGGCTTCTTCCCAGCGGTTCAGGCTCTTGGAGTTCCTTTTTTCAACTATAGCAGCCTCGGCGAGGCGTTCCGCCTGGGTCATGGGCGGCTTCTTCAACGCCTCCAGCATCTTGGCCTTCTTCTCCATCTTCTCTAGTTGTTTCCTCCGCCTGAGTTCGTCGGTAACCATCTTCTGATGGAGCTGCTGCTTGCTAAGCCTCGTTGTCTGGCGCTCCGAAGCCCGTGTCGGCATGTCAGCGGGCGACGGGAGCCAACTAGTTCTCTCCGATTTCTTCTTCGGCCTCGGCTGGCGGACAGGCTGCTCGATGCGGACCTTCTTCCTGAACTTGGCCGGGATGGCCTCCTGGGCTTTCCGCTTGCGCTGGGCCATGCGCTTTTCTCGCGCTTGTCGCTCCAACTCCTTCTCCCCTTCCAATTCATCGGTATTGACCTCCTTCTCTTCTTCGTCCGAGGACGAATCCATCAGCACATCGGACGCGTCATCGTTGTTGTCGTCGGTGAAACCGGCGTCATTCTCGTCTTCGGCAAAGAGAAGCTCAAGATCGGAATCCTCGGCGGCAGGTTCCTCGTTGGCGAGCAGCGACTTCATTCGGTTCCCCGCAGTCGACCGTCTCGAGCGTGACGTGACAAGCCATTCAATCTTCTCGGGCTGGCCCGCGTCGCTTTCGCCATCGCTTTCGCTCGTGCTCTCAATATCGGACAGATCGTCCAAAGACGGTGATTTCCGCCCATCCTCGTCGGCCGCCATGTTGCACTTCAATGCCTCTTTTTTTCTCTTTTTGGCGGCCGTAGAGTCGGGGGCTTTGAGTTGTCTCCGATCTGTGATCACAGTCGATGAAAGATCCGGGAATCTGGGTGGAACCGTTCGCGTGTGCATGTGCGAACCAAGTGACAGGGTTTCGAAGCCTTGGCATCTCAGCTTTGCCCGGCGGCAAGGCGAAATTTCGCGGGAGGAGCGGGTCCTGCTGCTCCTGCCCTTCCTGCAAGTGGAACACTTCAGGCGGGCTAGCGCTGAATTGCGCCATCGTCCCTGGGGTCGACAGCCCCACATTGTCGGCTTCTCGAAGCTTGAGGCCTTTCAATGTTGTAATCCGTTTCGAGGAGCCGCATCCGATGGCCATTGTCCTTGAATTTCTAAAACGAAGTTCTCAGTCGAGCTTCGATTTCATATTGTCATCTTCATAGCAAATTGAATTCTACTAAGGAGCAATTCCACAGGCCCCTTCAGGCAGTGCGCAAGATTTCGTCCACCATGTTCCGACACGGCGCTCGAAGCTTTGCGACTAGCGCTCGCTACTGGGCGGCGGCGGCCGAACCAACCCAGCATCTCGTTGGCGTGTCCAAGGCGCAAGGGATAGCCAAAGGCTTGACAGGAGGTGACTCCTCCCGACCTATCCCCAACGAAAGCGGCATTTGTCTAACATAAAGTAGCCATCGGTAACACCCCGCTGATCCGCCTCAATCGGCTTTCTCGCGAGACCGGCTGCGAAGTGCTTGGCAAGGCCGAGTTCATGAATCCCGGCGGCTCAGTCAAGGACCGGGCCGCGCTGTACGTTGTCAAGGATGCCGAGGAGCGTGGCCTGCTGCGACCGGGGGGTACCGTGGTCGAGGGCACGGCGGGCAACACGGGTATCGGGCTAGCGCACGTCTGCCGCAGCCGAGGCTACAAGCTGGTCATCTACATGCCCGACACGCAGTCGCAGGGCAAGATTGACCTGCTGCGGCTGCTCGGCGCTGAGGTGTACCCCGTGCCCGCCGTCGCCTTCGACAACCCGCAGAATTATAACCACCAGGCTAAGCGGCACGCCGAGCGCCTGGACAACGCCGTGTGGACGAACCAGTTTGACAACGTGGCGAACCGGCGGGCTCACATAGAGACGACGGGACCCGAAATCTGGCATCAGACGGCCGGTAAGGTGGACGCCTTCACATGCGCCACCGGCACCGCAGGCACCCTGGCAGGGATTACCCGCTATTTGAAGGACGTCTCGGGCGGCAGGGTCAAGAGCTTCCTAGCCGATCCTCCCGGGAGTGTGCTGCACTCGTACATCAGCTCCGGCGGTAAACTCATTGAGCGCACGGGGTCGAGCATCACTGAGGGCATTGGCCAGGGGCGTATAACCGAGAATCTCAAGCCCGACGTGGAGCTGTTAGATGGGTCGTTGCAAATTAGCGACGAAAAGAGCATCGAAATGGTGTACAGATGTCTGGACGAGGAGGGTCTTTACCTTGGGGCGAGCTCCGCCCTGAACGTGGTCGCTGCCAAGGAGGTGGCAGAGAAGCTGGGCAAAGGCCACACTGTTGTGACGATCCTCGCCGACGGGGCGTACCGATATGCTGACAGGTTATTCTCAAGGAAATGGCTCGAGTCGAAGAAGCTGCTGTCGGCCATCCCTGAGCACCTGCAAAAGTACATCGTCCTGCCATAGCCAGCCAGCATTGCCAATATTCTTACAGATAGATATCTATATGTATAATGTACATCAACTGCAACATTCAATACCCTGCAGGACCTGGCTACGCCTCCTCCTCCTCCTCCTCCTGGGGGTTGAATATCTGATTGTACATGAGCTCGCCTCTCCCCCCCTTGATACTTTCGTGGGCGAGCGCGGCTTTTACCTCAGCCTCGACTGCGTCGGCCCGATTCTGCAGCTGCATTGCCAACCCGGGATCGACCACTTGAGCGGCCAGCGTCAAGCCGTGCAGGATAGGCGAGGCATACCAGAGATAGTTGTTCCGGTTGAGCAGATAACGCATCTTGAGGTCATCATGGTACGCAGAATCCGGCTGAAGATCGAGGAGACCAGCGCCTTCGGGCCACAGCTGCATCAGCTCCTCGGCGTACTTTGTCACCTTCCCGCTCCGGTCTTGCCCCCCCCTATGGAACACGGCTCGGGACGCACACATGTGCAGCCGCCCGGCTAGGAATTGCGGATCCCGGTGGAACGGATATCGACCCGCCGTGTTGGGCTTGGGCTGATGTTTCTTGTTGAATTCGAGTAGTTCAAAGACCATCTGTAACCTCGTGAGTGCGCCCTCGATCCTGCTCTGTTTCCATCGGCTGTCGACGGCGTATTTTTGGATGAAGCCACACAGTTCGGCGACCGACTCGTGCAGGATCAGCTTGAGGTTTGTGTCCTCGACGTGCCGTACACACTCTATCGCGATGTCGAGGCGGCCTGCCACACACGCTCTCCGGATCAGCTTGGGGATGAACGTGGCCTCTAATTTGCGACCTGACCGCTTGACGCCGTGGAGCAATGGCCGGAGGTTCTGAAAGAAGGTTGGCCTATCCTCCCAGGAATTGACGATGTCCCTGACGGTTTTCATCGTGTTGGGGTAATCGTTCACAGGATCGGTATAGTAGAACTTGTGTACCACATCGTCAATCTCCAGCCTAAGCGGATCGCGCTGCAGCTTCTCTTTCCACTTGATGCTGTGCATCTTCCTCTGCTCCTCCGCGGTCAGGTACGTCGGTAGAATGAATTTTTCCCGAAAGGCCTCGAGGGTATCATCGATCTGTTTGTTTTTTGTTTTCACAAAGGTAATGATTTGGGAAGCTAGCGAGAGCAGCCATGTTAGCTAAGGGCGGGCGCGGCGTGTTGCGAATGTCCAGAGGGTCGGAGCAGGCTTGCCTTTGTGTCCTGTTGCAGCCGCCGAGAGCGTCCTGCTTTGGAAGCCGGCACAGTTGGATATTGATACCCATGTCCTGCCCCGAGCTGCCCGAAGGGCACTGGGGGTTGTTGTGTAGAACATGGCTCCTCGCGGCGACGAACCAGGGCAGTTGACGGTGTCGACCTCGGTCCAGTGGTGAATACAAATCGACAGTCAATCGCAACATGCAAACGCGCAAAAGGCAGATGCAAGAGCGCTCCTGGTCTTCAGCCTTACCGCCTGCCCTGCTTGGTCTAGCGGACAGAAGATTTTGTGGGGCTCGAGTTCAGTACGACCCACTGGGGTTCAATCGGGAGCGATGATTGGTTTCAGATTCAACGTCTTCGAACGTTGCTTGCTTTCGCGGATTGAGTCTGACCTCCTGCTTGCTTTGCCTGCACGCGGAACGCCAGACTCAATTCCCCCACGATGAGCGTCGCACCGCTGGTAAGGCGGCCTTTGGGCTGTCTCAAGACAAGCCTACGCCAGGCCAGGCAGCAACGGACCACTATCCGAAATATGGCGACAGAAACAACAGCCTCCAATTCCACATCAGCACCAGCCCTGGAGCACGGCTTCTGTAAACCTCTTCATTTCATACTCTCCGTTCCTGGCCTGCCGTCACTGACCAAGCAACATAGTTCGCCTAACCGACCGAAAGACCAAGACCCTCCGCTCCGCCTTTGCAGTTTACCCGTCGACAGCCAAGCCCGCCGCCCCGGCAGGGGCTCCCAAAACTCTGCTGCCACCCCCAAAGAATCCGCTCGAGGCGCTGCACGCGGCGCAAATCAAAAAGATGGACCCTACGGGTGTGCGGACTGCGCTCTTTTCCAAGTCGAACCGCGAGGGGGCCAAGGTGGGCGACATCCTGCTGGTGACGCACCGGCGCGGGGGGGAGCCATTTGCCGGCGTGCTGCTGTCGATCCGGCGGCGGGGGATCGACTCTGCCATCCTGCTGCGCAACCACCTGAGCAAGGTGGGCGTGGAGATGTGGTATAAGATATACAACAAGAACGTGGCGGGCATTGAGATCGTCAAGCGCAAGCCCAAGCGGGCCCGCCGCGCGCGCCTGACCTACATGCGCAAGCCCAAGCACGACATGGGCAGCGTCGACGAGATCGTGAATGCCTGGAGGAGAAACAGGAGGGTGTTTACCACGGGCAAGCCAAGGAAGGGCGGGAAAAGGCCAGCTGCTGCAGCAGCTGCCGGGAAGAAATAGGGTGGCGTAAGGGAATTGGGAGCTGGTGCTGGCTAGGGTTATTTGTGTCTCTGCCTAGCCGTGTATACCGTGTATACCTTGTATAGAATATATTCAGAGATCTCTTGTTGTTTGACTGCGTATGCTAACTGACCAACCCCGCGATGCCAGGCCTACGCAGCCGATCGAGTATCATCTGGGCTCGAACCCAGCCTCTCAGACAATCAGCAAGCAAGATGCATTGAAAGATATCTGGGACCTCAGGGCCTTGACTGAATCTCAACAAGTCTAGATTAAAGTAGAACTATAGCTAGCTTTAAGTGAATCATGATCGTGAATATTGGAGACAAAGTTTCACGACTGGCTGCGTTGTATCGACACCCAGGATGTTGCCACGGGCATCTGGTATTGAAAAGGTGGTTGAACGCATCCGCGAGGCGTTTCTCAATCTTGTGCGTTTGATATGGTAACGTAGATGTCGTTCCGTAAGGTCTGATTTGAATACGGGACTTGGATTGGATAAGCAACAAACCCGCGTTTCAGAGTGCCACCAAGACTGAAGAGTCGCGTAGCACAGCATAGGGTGCGGATGCAGTTGCCCAGGAGACCTGAGACTTGAACTCGTATGCAGTGTGTCTTGTAATCCATGAGTCTGATACCTGCTGCACCAGGGCCGACTTTTCTTTCTCGTCAAATACCAATGTTATCATTCCTCTTCGGCACAGCGCACAGCAAAGCAACCCACTTCCCCTAGGATGACACGTTCACTCATTCACTTGCCACTACAGTGTATGTAATCGTACATCCATGAACAACAAGCCAAGTCCAAGGGCCTCATTACCAGGGAAGGTAACATAAGGAGGGAAATGAAACACAGCGGCCGCCCAAGAGACAAGAAGGACAAGAAGACAGTCCAGGTTGAACCACACTCCTACCCTTGGTTGCACCGCCCTCCAGAGATCTACTCCTCTCTTCCCAAAAGCAGGCAGGATGACCGTCGACAATCCTACCGCCCCAACCTAGAATGATCAGAAATAAGTGAATAGATAGAAAAGTTTCGCTCCTTCTTTTAGCTCCCCTTGTTGCTCGCTCTCCACGCCTTTCACTCCTAGCCGACAGAAAAACCCGCCAAGTCACCCCACCGCACCTCGGTCTTGGATAGACAGATTCTGTCCATAGCACCCTCGCCTGGAAGAAAGGAAGAAAGGGGAACGGTGAGGTAGCATCTTGTCTGCAGAAGAAACGAGAAGCAAGCCATAAAACGGAAAAGAAACATCTCTCTCAGATCTCCCAGGATCCATTTCGTATATCAACGCAGATATGCTACGGGTGTAGTCACGCCCGCAGTATAGGACAGAGGAGGAAACGCGGGATGAAGGACAAAAGGGGGGAAAGAAAAAGTCCGAAATGGGTAGGCTAAGTTTGGCCCCCCATACATCTTAGGGTGAGCTGCCCGGAGAGAAGGAGAGAGCGGGGTTGACTTGATATGTCTCGGCTCAAACTTGGGTGAACTCAATACGCCCAGATTGGTATGACGCCGACGCTGAGTCGACCTCCCCATCTCAAACAGTGAGCTGCAAGCGATTAAATTGGAGGCATCTGGGAAATAGGTCGGCGGGTAGGTTGGCGAGTATGATTGTGCATTGCGATCCTTGATATCTCCTTGACCCCGTTTCCTACACAAACAAAGTAAAGTCCAACAGAAAACCCAGAAACATCAATACAGCGTCTCTCTTTCTCTCCCGGCCCAGCCAAGCCAAACAATACCAAGCCAAGCTACAGAGTCGCGAATCTAGTACCAAGGCCTTGATTTGGTACTGGTTGTTGATAGCTGAGTTAAACCTCCCACGGCCGTGGGGCAAGGGGGAAGAATGGGAAAGTCGGGGTAATACAGTCGCCGCCCGCACAAACAAAGGCCGCCGAGAAACTATGGTGCAAAGAAGGTAAGTTTAGAAAAAGGGTAGAAGAAAAGACCACCACGGCCGCAGGAAGGCTGCCTCCGTAAACTGGTTAGACTCAAATTAGGTAGCCCAAGCCAGGTATCAGCTAAGGTGTCGGACAGGAAGATGATATCGTGACTTCCTGCTGAACACGACAGGCTGGAGATTAAGCGGGGATCGACATATCGATCAGGAACATAAATCGGAACTCGATAGTCTTTTCAGGCAGCTTGGTCGGGGTCGGGTATCCAGAGGTCAATTGTATCGGTATCGTGGGCGGATTAGTAGGCCCAGACCTTGAGCTGTACGGCTGTTAGCGACCTTGCCATCAAACCGAAACATTGTAGGGCGGTGGTCCTTACGAAAGCATCCCAAGAACCTGTGCACAAACTTATACCATCGTTTGAGACACCCAGGCAGCTGACGCGGTTCTCATGGCCAACAAGCGAGCCAACCTTCTCGCCTCGAGTAACGTCCCACACCTTTTTTGCCATTGTATTAGTATCAATCCCGAGGCGTGCAGGATACAGAATTCAGCCTACCTTGCACTCAAAGTCGTCATAACCAGCAAACAGCAGCCGCCCAGACACGGAAGTGGCAACCGAGGTGATGCCACAGAGGATCGACTCCGACTTGAGGGTTCTCATATTAGCCTCGTCATGGTGAAAAGACAGCGTCTTGGTAACTTACTCCGTAGAAATTCAACTCCCGGTCTGCGCGGATATCGAACAGCCGGCAGGTCGCATCGTCAGATCCTGTTACGAACGAGTGTCCGTCGGGGAAGAACTGGATGGCGTTGATGTCGGACTCGTGGCCAGCAAATGTCTGCACGGCCTTGCCCGCACGAATATCCCACAGCTTGGCGAATGCGTCGCAAGCACCCGAGATGAACGTGTTTTGGTTTGTGGGGTTCAGGCTGATGCTCATGACGTCGCCCAGATGATCGGCGAATTCTACGACCTTGGTCCCTGTCTCGATATCCCACTTCATGCATGTCATATCGCCCGAAGAGGTGAGAATGCTGCGGTCGTTGATGAAGCGGCAGCACGAAAGATAGCCGGCGTGGCCCGAAAGCTCGCGCGCGACGCGTGTAGGACCATCGCGGTTCTGGTTAAGGTTGTATATGGAGCAGATGTTGTCGAGACCACCACAGGCAACGTAGTTACCACTTGGTGCGTAGGCGCAAGTCATGACCCACGACGACCGGAGGGGGATGGCGTGGACCTTGTTGGTTGTGTAGGCATCCCAGATGATCAGTTTGCCGTCTTGTGATGCGGAAACGAGGTGTCTTCGATCCGTCGACCAGTGCATGGCATAAATCTTGGCGAGATGGCCCTTCAATGTCCTCTTCGTCCTCATCAGCTGGTTCTTGGGAATCGGTTCGTGGGCCTGGGCGGCGACAGCGCGGACTGATTTGAACGCAACACGTGTAAGCTGGCGTGCACAAGAGCCGCAATGACTTGATGATGGAATATACTCACGCGTTGTATCGGCAAGCTCCTCCTTCTTCCTCTTAATCCTGTCTTTGAGCGTCTCAGCCTCGCGACGTGCCTGTTGGATGCGTGCCTGCATCGCCTCTGGCGACGCATCGCTCGGCCGGCCTGAATCCATCTCTGCGGATGTGCTTGGTCAATTGAACCGGAATTGGCGAATCTGCACAATTTTTTTCTAGCAGCGATGGTTCGGCCGGGTTGAGCGCGAGTGATGCTTAATTGGGAGGTTTTGGTGTGGTCGATTGCTGGCGCAGTGGCTGGAGAATGCGAGCTCCAGGGGTTTGGGTGCCGACCAGTAAAACAGCTGGACAGACGGGGACGGGTACTGGGAACGAAATGACCTCCGCTGCAACTTGTTACCGAAGAGTGGAGAGGGGCGATCGATGGAAGGCGAGCAACTCTGAGGGGCAGCACCTAGAGAAACCCAAAAGCTGCCAATAAGTTCGCCTATGTGAAGCGATGTCGAATACAAAAACAAACGAGAAGGAACAGAAACACAAGTATGGCTTATCTTGTAAGGTCCTCCGGGAGTAAGGGCAGGACAAGGGAAGAGTGGAGGTGCAATGAATAGGAGAAAAGGTTTGGTGTGCCTCGACTGCGGTCGGGTTTGGGAGAAGGATGTTCGTTATTACGTGGTATTACGCTGCGTTACCCCGTTTTGATTTGGATTGGATTGGGAGGGTCGACGAAAACGACTAGGGGACCCCAAATTCAAGGTTGCAGGGTGCCGTTCAAGATGCAGGAGACGAGACCGACGAGGGTCGGTAAGCCGGGTCAAGGACGGGTTATGTCAGCTGCTGCTGCCGAGCAAGCGACTGTCCTTTCGGTCGGCACCTGGTTTGCGCCTTAGTTTCTCTGTGACGATGATTGCAATGCAATGCTGTTCCTCACCTCGTCCTCATGCTTGGAAGTAGTGAGATCGAACGGGTTGTGTATCCTTATGTAGGTGCTAAGTGCTAACTGTCACTGCACCATCTCATTCCCCGACCTCAAGGCTCACCGGGAGCAACAAACGACGTGCGCGCACTCCAGGTCCTCCTGCAATCGGACATTACACTCACACTAGCTCTGGGGCACAGACCATGCACAATTCCTCCACCGCTACGGTAAGTTACAGTACCATAATCATTGCATTGCCAAGAGGCTGAAGAGGGCAGCTCCAAGATGGAGTGGAAATCTCGGGATTTCTTCGATTTATTTTTCTTTCCCTGTACATACATACACCCAGGCTAACAGGTGAATGGAGCTGTACAGTAGTTTCCCTCTTCCAAGAAACCAGAAGTTGAGGATCCCCTGAGAAGAATGCCATTACTAGCCCAGCAAAGGAATTTGTTCACCTTCTGGTGAATCAGGTCCAAGACAAGACCATTTGCCAATGCAATTTTGAAAGTTAACACTGCGTTCCGCACGGACCCAGCACCAGCCTCCTCTGTATTGGTACATACCTCTCTCTGCTTGGTGATAATCGCATTAATGATTACTAGTACTGCGTACTCTCAAGAATGGAGAGCAGGGCGACCCTCGGCATTGACGGCAAGCCAAGCTTCCCTAGTGCTCTGGTCATCCGTTGGATACTACGGATACCTATGTTATCCGTACAGTACACTAGGTAGATCTGCGTTCCATTTCTCAGGGGCCACTCTGAGAACGGGGTAGATGGCGAGTACCCAACTGCAGGAAAAGGGTCAAGCCGCTTTGACGGTTTTATAAATGACCCGAGCTTATACGCAACTCAAGTCGCCCTCCAGTTGATAGGTATTTACTCACCTACGTCCTTACGTGCATAACTAAACCATCCGCAGCGCCTCCCGTCATCGAATTGCAGGCTACATACTAGTCGGCGGCGCTGGCGCTAGCCTTTGGGCTGCGGGCGCACGACAGATCGGCAGTCCCCATCATGAGGCGCATCCATCCGCTTCGGCAGCATCCGGCATCCCCGCGAAGGAGCTGGGGGCAGACGCCACTGTACATACTGGTTGTATGTAGTGTGAATGGTGATTTGGCTGGTGGACGATAGCTTCGGTCACGCGACCCCTTTCACTTGACGCCTATGACTACGTGGAAATCCATGAGATATTGGTACACTGTCCGTCGTCCACTAATTACCTACAGTATGTAGAGCAACCCGTCCTCAGAGTGTTCCATGCCGACAGAAGTCCAAACCCACGACCCCTGACTTTAGCTGGCATGAGGCAAACCAAAAAGGCTCGACTGATGGTTCAATCAACAGACGGAAACATCTTATCTGAGCGCCCTCCCGAGTTTCGTTTGTTTCCTCTATCTCCGCTCAACTACGAGCTACCTATTTCTAATGTTTAGGAAACCAACAAGCGAGTGGAGTCTCGTTGAGCTGAAACAAGTCGATACCTCCCCGATTCAAGTCATGGGGAATCAATCAAGCCACATGTGCCTCTCCAGTACATTCCATCGTATTATAGGACGCCTGCCGCCTCCCCAAAATCAAAGTGACCCTTCCCATCCGGTGATGCGTTTGCCTTCTCAAGGACGGAACACCTAAAACGCCAACAAAACAAGCAGCGGTATCTTTAAAAAGAGCATCTCTCAGTGGATAGTGCTTGGTCCAGGAGGATGTGCATCGAGATCGACTGTTTCGATTTGGTGGCGTTGATGGGCGCTTCTTTGGGCAAGATTGGTAAAGTATTTGAGAGCGTTGTGGCTCTCCTTGCGCACTTTAAGCGTCTCGTCACGTCGGCTGCCGAGCTGCTCAACGGAACGTTGAAGGCCAACTCGCAACGAGTTGGATGGTATATACAGAACCTTACGCACCGTGCTCGAGATGCGAGTGCTGTTCGAGTGGACATAGTCGATGGAATCGAGCTGGTGCGAGATCTTGCTGCTGAGACGATGAGGCAGCGAGTGCGGGATCTGGTTAAGGACGTAGAAGGCCATTGCGACAGCTTTCATGGGTTAGTAGTGTACTAGACGAGGAAAGGCACCGAGACTCCGGCCAGATTGTAGCTTACCTGCTGCAATCATACCGGGAACGATAAGCCGGCGGAGATTGTCGCTCCCAAGCACCTGAGCAGCACGGAGCGCAACGCTCATGTGGCCATAACCGCCAATCACTCCCGTGCCCACAACGCCAGCAACCGTCAGGACCATGCCGGCCTTCTCTTCCCTCTGGAACAGCGTGGACCAGTCGATAAAGTCCCAGAACTCTGTCGATACATGCACGTGACGAGCCAGTGCATGCTTCTTCGTTTGAAACATGATATCAGACTTGAAGTTGAGGTTCTCAAATTCGTTCCCCAAGTGAAGAATGCCCAGCTGCTTGATCATGTTGACACCTCTGACAGTCCGGCTGCGGGCGTGCTCTTCACATTGCACCACCGATGCGGCAATCTGCGAGAGCATCGCCTCCTTGAGTTCGTCTGCATACTGGAACGCACCAAACAATCCCGGGTAGGGGATACCGAGATCATGTTCCCCAGCATGAGCGATTGCCGAGCTTATAGTTGAACGGGAGTAATCATAGACCTCCTTGCAGGTTTCTTCGATGGTCTGGTCGATCTGGTCGCTGATTTCTGAACTAGCCTTCTTGCTGGACTCGAGCTGAGGTTCGATAATCCGCAACTCCTTGTCCACCCTGTCGAACTCGGATTGTGCGACTTCAGCATTGACCGTAGCTAGCAGATTGACGTCGTTCAGGATGTTTATAAGATACGTCTTGGCCGGGGCCAGCTTGGAGCGCGCGCGCTTTTCCAGGACGAACCTGCGCAAGGACTGTTCAAGAGCGGAGAAGTCTCGCACCATCTCCTTCTGCTTGCCTTTACCTTTTGGATCATTGTCTCCCGGGTCGTCGTCGAACCCACTGCCGCTTGCACTGCCAGAGCCACCACCCCCAGGACCCCCTGGTGGAGCAGGTGCCATGGGTATAGCTGCGCTGGACACGAAATGAACCAGCTCGGCGGCCTCCTTGTGCGTGGCGGGACTCAGCGCACTGATTTGGTTGAGGATCAGTTTCTGGCATCGCTCCTTATCCTTAATAGTGTCGTAGCCGTTGACCACGATGAAGAGATAGGCCTTTTCGGCGGCGGCAGCCCTGATAAACTCGGTCGACGTTTGGGTAAAGTGATTGCTGGCGGAGACAACAAACACGACTACGTCAATCTCTTCTTGCCGCGCAAAAATGGCAGTGGTTTTGGTGGTGTCCATGTTCAGCCCGGGGGCATCGATCAGGGCAATATCCACCACGCCATTGTTGAGAAGAGATTCGTCTATGGTCCTAACGTCCCGGACATACACCTTGCACTGCATGTACAATGTGTTGTCCACGACAATCTTTTCCAGCTCTTGCAGTGAGTAGACGTCGTATGTGGACTCGTCGTGCCGGTCGTAGATTGCGTCTTTGTGGACGGCATGGACTTCTTCAATGCCGCAATTCTCGCGCGCGTCGAGGACCTCGCAAAAGATGCTAGTACACGGTTGCTGGTCTTCTGGGAGAATCTTGCGCCGCAACAATGCATTGCAAAAAGTTGACTTGCCCGCATTCAAATCGCCCGTCACCAGAACCTTGCTTGACGTGTCCTCAATGCGCTCCCGGAGGGACTGTAGGTGTTTGATGCTCGACTGGATCCTGCCATCTAGTAAGGCAGCAATCGACCCTTTCTCCAATGAATGTACGAGTTCGGCTTGGTGCAATGCGCCCAACTTCAGATCCAGCTTCAGGACGGAAAATTCCTGCGCGATTTGGGGAGTGACAAGCCGTGGTTCTGGTGGTGGCCTGTTCTCGGCAGTCCTGCTGGACTCGGCTTCAGCATCCTCAAGAGAGGTCATAGCTCGTCGAAGAGGCGGGGCCGGCGTCGCGAATGATGGCGTATTTGCGAGGTCTCCGGCGACCGAGTAGGATTGGTGAAGACCGGGCCTCGAGGCTGGCTGTGACGGTGCGTCGAGCGCAGCTCGCTGGACTGATGGATAATGCGCCGGCCATACCGCGTTCTTCTCCTGGAGCTCCCTCAACAGCTCAACAACAGCGCTGATGGCGCGGCCTAGAGTTGCACGGTGCTGGTTGTACCAGAGCTGGTGAACGGCTCCCGCCTGGGCGCGATGGTCGGGAGTGGCGACGTGGTTCGAGGAAGGGCGTACCTGGGAATGTATTGGCCTATCTTCATGGATTGCACGATCCCAAACTGCGGCAGCGCTCAGGTGGGGCATGGGCGATGGGCTTACATCGTCACCGGCAACGCTGCCGCCGTATCCAGAGTCCTGATCGAGCATGGCCTGCAAGCGCGCGGCATGCTGCGAAGTCGAGCCTGTGCCAACAGTCATATAGGCAGGTGCGTTCGACGCCATCGGAACTCTTGGACGATTCGAACTGGAACCCGACGCGCTCTCTGCTTCGCCGTCCTCGTCATGGTCCTGCCTCAAGACCCCCTTGCCCTTGGGTGAAAAATATTCCTGGCTCATTTTCGAGGGTGCCTCGACAGGATCGTCGCGAGGATTGATGATGATCTTAAGTTGCAAGTCGTTACGGAGAGTCGCCACCGACAGTAGTGAACGGTTTGTTAGTTTTCGACGTCAAGTAGTTTACGCATGATTTTTGTATACGGTAGGATTGATTGGAACGGCATTATTGGACACCGGAAGAGTGTCGACGTACATAACGAAAGGCATTTGTGAGCCACTTGGATGGGACACCTGCGCCACAACGGGAGGCAGTGGGTCCATAAAAATCTCCATCCGCATTCCACACTCCACAGTGATCTCATACCGTGACCCGTCATCAGCCTCGGCGCACTGTGACTTGTCTGCGTGGCTTGTGCCGCGCTTCTTGCCCAGAGCTGCTGCCTCACCCATCAACAGACGAAGCACCTCGCATAGCAAGCCCGCGATTTTCTCTAGTACACGGGTTTCTTCTGCTTACCTTGGCTTTACCGTGTCGAAGATTCGTTCGTTTCCGACGGTTTAGCTGAAACCTCTCTCAACCGCCAACATGAATGTCAGCGTCCCTGAGTGGCAGACTTCGCAATCAAGAAGCTGAGGCTGACAATTCCCTAGATTCTGGAATGGGCTTTCGGCAAGCGCATGACGCCAGCGGAGCGTCTACGCAAGAACCAGCGGCTCCTTGACAAGGCCATCAGAGAGCTGGACCAGCAGAGGGTCAAATTGGAGAAGCAGGAGAAGACACTCATATCCCAAATTCGCCAGAGTGCACAGAAGGGCCAAATGGGTGCTTGCAAGATCCAGGCGAAGGATCTCGTCCGCACGCGAAGGTGCATCCCATTTCTTGCATATCTCTTAGCTCGCTGCTGACGAATCTTGACCAGGTTTATTGAGAAATTCTATGGAATGAGGAGTCAACTACAAAAGATATCGCTCCGTCTTCAGGTCAGTATGCCAGCGGGGAACCCAGGATCCGTTCACTGACATGCTGCCGCCGCTAGACATACCGGACAAATGAGCAAATGATGCAGGCGATGAAGGGTGCAACGACGGCGCTGGGGAGCATGAACCGCACAATGAACCTCCCTTCGCTCCAACGAATCGCGATGGAATTTGAACGTGAGAACGATATTATGGAGCAACGACAGGAGATGATGGACGACGCAATTGATGACGCCATGGACGTTGGCGTCGATGAGGAGGGAGACGAGGTAGTGGAGCAGGTATTGGAGGAAATCGGTGTCGACCTAAGCCAAGCTGTAGGTCTACCCTTCACAGTTCATCAACCTAACCGCCTGCTGACCTGTATGTTTTCTAGCTTGGTGAGACACCATCAGGGTTGCAGTCAAGTGCTGTAGCAGAGCCTAGAGTGGCACAGGCTGTGGGTAGCGGCGGGGGCGACCCAGGCGACGATGATCTCCAGGCACGGCTGGACAGCCTAAGAAAGTGATATGGAACTATGGTTAGGTAATGGGTGCCGCCAGTCACGACTCCATCTATGCGGGACCGCAGACCGAGACACTGGACTGGCGGGTGAGTCTTCGGCTGGGTACTGACGGCTCATAAAGCATGCTTCCGAAGCGCAGCATGCCACACCAAGGCATGTCTTGCATCGAATGGAACGTTGGGCTAGGAGTTGCCCTTTGTTGTCGTCAGATGGAGATGCGAGGAGTTTCGGCCTGTTTGGCGTTAATGGCGTACGTGAAGTGTTAGGTTGAGGTGGGTTTTAATGGCTTTGGTATCTGGGCATGCGAGCTACAAACCTTGAACGCCATTAGCACTGGCTGGCGGTTCAGGACTGATAGACAGGGTTTTGCAAATCGCTAGAGTCCAGAGAAGCCGCAAATATTTGGTCATCTGCCGCATCCTCCTGCATTGCAGACGGGATGCCCAATATTGCAAAGTTTGGAGCTCGGCTCGCACCCTTCTCCGGCCAGTCAGATCGGAGTATACGGGTCGATTCCCAGGGTCCTAACTAAACTGAGGTAGTCCGATGCGCCAACTTACACTGGCAAGTCCTCGCACCGCTGAACAGACTGTGGTCCTCTTGGAAGAACGACAGGCCTTTCCTCGCGGACCTAACATTCGCCTTGCCGCTTCCAATCAGCGGTCCAGAAACAGTGGCTGATTGAAAGGGGCGCGTATCCAACTGCATGGGTTCCCTTTCAAACAAAGGACGGATTTCCTAATGTACGGATCACACCTACACCTATGGATAACAAAGCCATAGGCTACTACCGTAATCTCCTCGGGCCGCCTTCTACTAGGTACACTCCTCGTCGTACTATTTAGTAGTAGGTAGTAGTAGGTATCCCACCGTACTGTAAATGAGGCGCATTGTGCCCCTCATGTAAATGTAGTTGGTACAGTGCGGGGTCGGCAGCTGGTCAGAATACCCCACTCCGCGGCGACTCCTGCCGCCCGCTGCTCGCCCGCTAGCATTACCAAGGAGCAAGGTAAAGCTCAAGTTGTGTTCTGAACAATCTCATGAAATGAGGTGCGCGCTGCAGCATAACACCACCCACCCGGAAGGACGAGACTGACTGACGCTGCCTGCCTACCCGACACTATTACCTGTAGCTACCATACAGGGCAGCTTTCCCGTCGCCCTCTGTCCCGTCGCAGCCCAAGCCCGCTAGGTAGCATGAGCCAAGGCCAATACCTTACTAGTAGTGATTACGTAGATACGTGAGTACAGTACCTTAGGTATGTGCAACGCCGTTGAGGCTCCTGGCAAGTCCGTGATCTTTTTCTATTTCCTCACCGTTTCCTGTCACCAGGCACAGCGTCGATTATCTTTTCGTTTGCCCATTTACACCGTTGCGACCTCCGGTTGTGCTGGAACGTCGCAGCTTTGGGCATTACATCATCCCAGGTGCTTCACAAGACGCCTCCCTCAGCGAAAACCAGGCACCAACCCACACACTAACGAGATTGCCCGCATCCGCACTCGTTGGGCATTGTTTCCCGTCGCCTCTTTCCCATCCAACATCATCCAAGAGAGTGTCTACTAGTCTATATGGACTGTGCGAACTGAAAGGCGCATTTCTGGCCAGCCTTTTAACTTTTCGACATTACTCTGTACATTACGACATATTGTCTTCTGCTTTAGGCCGCCATTGCCGTAGCGCAAGCTTTCCGACTACTCACCCTCCTCTTTCTCCTTCCCTTCTCCGTCACCAACCAATCTGGCAGGCAACAAGCGACGCAGTCTCTCCTCTCAGGGAGGTCTGCTGAATAGAATGTTTGGCGGCAGTTCAAACTCGGCGGGTTCCAAATCCGAGACTAGCGCCGTATCTGATTCGAGTAGCAACCGGAGAGACAAATCCGGCAGCAAGTCGCCTTCCCCAGAGAAAGACGCTGTCAGCGCCGACCCCGACTCACCATCCTCGATCAAGAACTCGAATCAGACTGGGAACGTTGAGAAGCGGACCGGCAATGGCAGCCCTCCTAGCGCAGCCAGTTCCACAGAGCAGAAGAAACGACGGAGTAGTGGGGTGAGCGGCCGAGCCAGCAGCCTGATGGCCCAAGCAAAAAACACCTTCTTTACCCAGGTTGGGAGTCGTACCAACAACGATCCGGGTGCTGACACAAAGTCGTCTAACCAGACTCCTTTGCAAAAGCTCGGCAAGCAGGACCAAACTCTTGCTGTACCCCAAGGCCAGCACAACAATGCCGCTGGCCAGTCAATGCCGGGCCCTCGATCGACATTCAGAGTCGGGGTCTGGGAAGATCGGAATAAGAAATGTAGGCGCACCATGGAGGACACGCATGCCTTCCTCTACAACTTTCTACACACTCCGGCTCCTGCGCTTGGAACCGAGAGCGGTAGCCAAAAGCAGACAAAGTCTGCAAACGACGGTGAAGTTGCAAACGAGACTCAAGGACAAGACGTGATGGAGACCGATAACGGGTATTTTGCAATCTTTGACGGGCATGCTGGTACCTTCGCCGCGGATTGGTGTGGAAAGAAGCTGCACATTATACTTGAAGACATCATTAGGAAAAACCCAAACTCCCCTATACCGGAGTTACTCGACCAGACCTTTACAGCCGTCGATGCACAGCTGGAGAAGCTACCGCTCAAGAATAGCGGCTGCACGGCCGCCATCGCCGTGCTTCGCTGGGAGGACAGAGTGCCCAGCAGCTTGTCAGCTACTGGGTCTCAGGCTATCGCGCCAGCTGTAGCCAAAGCAGCGGAAGAGGCTTCCAAAACTGACGAGGCGAAGCTGAGCGAGAGCTCATCGATGGTGACTCCGGAAACCGCCCATGCAAGGTTAAAAAGTACGGCAACAAGGCAACGCGTTCTTTACACGGCGAATGTTGGAGACGCGCGCATCATCCTCTGTCGTCAGGGGAAGGCCCTTCGGCTGTCGTATGACCACAAGGGTAGCGACGAGAACGAGGGCAAGCGAATTGCCAACGCTGGCGGTTTGATACTCAACAATCGCGTCAATGGCGTACTTGCCGTCACCCGGGCCCTTGGCGACACATACATGAAAGATCTGGTGACTGGTCACCCTTATACCACCGAGACCGTCATTCAGCCGGATTTGGACGAGTTCATCATTATCGCTTGCGATGGGGTAAGTTTGGGGATATTGACATAATATGAATGTCTGGTGCGCTAACTAGGTGCTGTAGCTGTGGGATGTCTGCTCTGACCAAGACGCAGTAGACCTCGTTCGTCACATCCAGGATCCAGTGGCAGCAGCCAAATTACTGGTCGACCACGCCCTCTCCCGCTTCAGCACTGATAACTTGTCTTGCATGATTATTCGCCTGGACAAGGAGGCTCTGCTGGACCATCAAAACAAGAAGTCTAGCGCCATCGGGGTTGAGGGAGATGCTGCCAACGTCTCAGGCAAGGTCAGCGAGGTTGACAAGATTGTGAGCACAACCATCGCCAAGATATCCGAGGGTGGCACGCCTGCGGTGGGCATTTCTGCCAGCAACAACGGTCAAGGCCATGATCCTGTTCCGCAGGAGGATGGCGACGCTAGTTTCACGCCGACGGTGATTGAGGGCCCCGTGAAGGAGGAGCCAGCCTCGATCGAGGATTCACCCGACGCCGCTATGGATCAGCCAGGAGACTTGCTGAGAGACTCAGATAAGAATTCACCACCGAAGAGTTCCTAGCATGGGTTTTGGCGGTGGTGCTTGACTTTGCGGGGCTTGTTTAGGCGGCAAAATCCTGCGGATTCTGAAGGGCACAAGAGGGGACCGCTTGGGTGCCCGAGCTGATCGTGCGTGCACGTACTGTTCCCAGGCATCTGCCTCTCGAATGACTATCGACGTGGAATTGCTGCGGTTGAGGTGTCTACTGAGCGGGGCAATTGTTGGTGAACATGGACATGGACTTAGTTTCGGGACTTGCGGGCAAAGGCAGATCGGGTACGCTTGGCGGATATTGGCATCAGGCGAAAGCAAGAGCGAGGGCGCGTAGATGGGAGGGTTTTGCACTGGCTTTTGGCTTGCTTATTCAATTGTCTGTAAATGTACGGCACACAAATGACCCGGCCGGCCGTATTCCGGCTACGGACTCCGAATACCGGACTCGTTGGCCCGGGTTCATCAAGCAAAATAACGTTAGGGGCTTAATATATCTCCCTGTCAATCTTGCAGCTTGTGCATGCTAGAGCCCTTAGAGGACGACAATGTGCTCTCATTCTACGAACATCCTTCAATCCAAGCAACCTCCTAAACGTTTGGGCGCGTGATAGAAAAGAGCGAGGCGCTCATATCCCCAGTTCCACCCTGTTCCATCCTAGCCATCGTCTTCCTCATGGCAGTCCCGGCCATCCCGCTCACCCCGCGCTGGTACACCGCCTCGGCCAGCATCCGCAACTGCATCGGAAACTGTGGGTCCCCGTACCGCTCGATGACCGCTGCCTTGTCCACCTTCCCGCGTCGGGACAGGTTAAGCCACTCGCACAGCTCGGTATCGTTCCCACCGGCCTGCTGTCCCTGCCCCTGGGCGAGGCTTAAATACGCCTCTTGCTTGGATTCGTCCCACCACGGCGGCAGGATGGTGGCGTTGCTGTTGCCGCTGCGGCTGCCTCTGGCCGCAGCCAGCTCCAAAAAGCGGCGGAAGCCGGCCAGGGGCGTTTGGCTGGCCCCGGAAAGCCCGCCAAAGATCTCGTCCCGCAGCTTGGCCGGCCCGTCAAAGTTGAGTGTATCGGTCACCCGTAGCCGGTAGGCGTCGATGAGTAACGTGTACACGTCCTGCTCCGGCATGGGCGGATGAAGATAGGTCGAATTGTCCAGCCTTGTGAAGGGTTGCCGGATGGGCTGGCTTAGAGCTTTGGGAGAACGCATGCCTCCCGAGGTGCCAGTGCTGGTGCTGTTGCCTGGGTCTGTGGTGGAGGTGGAAGCCGATGAGGGCCTGCTGGTACCGCAGGACCGTTTGTGAGATTTCCAATCTGCTTTCTGGCATTCACGGGAGCAGTAGAACGTCGTCGAGCACTTTGCGCAGTGCTTGAGGGAGACGTCAGGGGGCGAACGCTGACAGCTCGCGCAGGACCGGGCGGAGGTGGCCATGGTGAGAGTGCTTCAAGATTGATGGAATTGGAGAAGGATAGAGGCTTCGGGGTCTGACAGGATGATAGGTAGGTAAACAGTTCTCCTCTCGAACGAAGCTGGACTTGGTGAGTTCAAGTGGGCTGAGATCGAAGCTAAGGAATCCCTATATAACGTCACAGGCTGGGGTTTGTCCTAGGCTTGCTCCTACCTCACAGCCAGTGTTTGAGCTTTGAAGAGGCGTTTGCACCCCAAACACAGTCACTCTCGTCACCGAATCAGATCCACTGAGCAACCGAGCCATCATGATGATGATAAGGTCATGATATACGGATAATGCATCTAAAGCCAGGCGCCAATGGGGCTGAGGATACAGTTTTCGCTTCCTCAACGGGAAAGGTTACTAAGTTAGGCTTACCTACGGAGTACAGCGTTTAGGTTCGCCAGGGGGCGACACGGCAACCTCGCGTGAGCTCTGTTTGGTTTGAATGGCTGGTTCCAGTTGATATACCGGCATCAGTGGATATGCTGAGGATGGCGCACGCCGATCTGGAAGGAGAAGCACCCCGCATGCACGACATCTCTCAAGTTGACTGGAGCCACGAGAGCCCGTCGGTTCAGGTTTGCTGTCTCCTAGAAAAGCTAGCGTGGAGATTGGCGGGCAAGAAGGGGGAATGCATGGCCGATGACCCGAGATGTCAAAGCGGATGTTGGGTTCTGGTGTTGTCGGCAACGGGTGGTCGCAGCGGGGATGGATTGGGATGATAAAGATAGTATGTACGGAGTATCCGTAGATGGGGCTGCCGTAGGTGCGTCCATACAAGTGTCTACAATACAACCCTTGTTTGTTTGTTAGCGCGGAACTCAGGACATGGGTCCCGGTTCAAATTTCAAAAAGATGCATCTCAACAGTCATAAGGAGTATGTCAACGAGGAAAAGTAAAGTATCTAGCAATATTCAGAATGTTCCATTTCAACTGTCTGTTTATCTGTGCAAAAAGTGGCTGTTTTGCTGTTGAGATTTGAAGTTTGGGTTTGAGCCCAGTCTACAAGTCAGGCGCTAGCGAACAAACAAGGGGGGTATTGTACTAGAGCCCTGCGGTAACTTACGGTAAGTTACATATGTATGAAGTACTTCGTATTGTACAATACATACATACAATACGGATACCTCCGTGATGTTTGCGAAGGGCAGAGCAGCTAGCGCATTGATCAGCGTCGGGGTTCACTGCACTCTCGTGGTCAACCGGGCAGAGAAGATTTCCGACAATCTTATCCAATTCCAACTTCTTAGGCGTCGGGTACAAGACAATATCTCCAGTTTTCTGGCATCAACGCTAACTGGAGAAGCCGAAGCTGGTGCTTGGTTATGTTCAACATTTCAAGGCCTCTCATCGATGTCCTCGATGGTTCGTTGGAAGCATTACGTCTTGATGTTTGAAACGAAAGTACCGAAACTGGTCCCTAGAACGGTTGGATCGGCTGGCTGGGGCATCCCTTCTCCAAACTTCCAAAGGGAGAGATGAATTTGGAAATTGTACTCCAATATTGCTGTAAAATACAATACATACCTATTACATAGCGTTCTAGATTCTTTGGTCTAGCACATAGTGAAAGCGCCACAAGCATCTTGCTCTAGAAAAACAGAGAGAAGAATGAAAGAGCAAGATAGTACTCCAAAGAGTCAACCTTTCAATCCCTGATCAAATTGGCTGTTGCGGGCCCAGTAGGTATTGCAGGATTGGCTGCTCTGTAATTACAGCAAACGCTAACATGGGCGAAGATGTTCCTTGTCACTTGTCATCACGGGCACCCCACTCCCCCAGACCCCTGCGCTAGTCGCGGTTCCCTTCTCGTCCCCCTTATTAATGAAGGCCCAATGATAGCCTCCTAAAATATCTCACTTGGAGGAAGGGCAATTAACGTTAGCGGACGTCTCTGCAACACACCTCCTTATCGAACCTATCCATCCCCTCATTAAACCTAGGTAATTTTTTTTTTCTCTTTCGCTCCGGTTTGGTCTCGACGTCGACGACAGCACTGTCCTTCGCCTGCCTCTTCTTGACAGCCGCCAAAAGCGACCGGTTCCGGCCCAGCCTACGCTCCTTATTCTCTTCAGTCTGCCCTCGATTGCTTGAGCTTGCTCCTATCTTTGTCACCTGTTATTCTTCGTTTAGTTTATCCGTGTCTCGTTCTCGGACGACGTTCCCATTCCCGGCGGCTTGTCAAGAAAGCTCTGAGCGACCAGACTAGACGTGTACAGTACCTGGCTCATGGCTCGATTTCCGATGCTAGCCTAGGAGATCCGCAGCGATCCCTCGTGTGAATCCCGTTCCATGTCCTTGCGCGCCTCTACTGGCCCGCTCCTCGCTTCTCGACGGGCCAATTGCTCCATGTAACCTCTGAGCTCAGCCTCGCCTACTGCCCCTGAGCCGGTGTTTTGCAGCCTTGCCGTCGTGCCACACAGCTTTAGCCATACTCGCCCATTTTAGCCAGCAGTCGCGGATACACAGCTCGAACTGGCGTGACGCGAGTCGGTAATCGGAGATGTCATTAAATGGCTTGGACGATCCCAGAGTTAAGGAGGCTTATGAGGCAGCTGCCGCAGAGCCAGGAGGATGGTACGACCTCACCTCTGTTTCCTTAACCATGGTGTGACCGTCTTGTGCGCTGACTTTCGCATTTCGAATAGGTTCCTGCTGAAGTATGCCAGCCGCGATGAGGTTGAGCTGCTCGGCCGTGGTAACGGTGGCATTGTCGAGATACGTAATAACATCGCGCAGTACGAGGAGAAGTCGCCGCTGTATGGGTTCTTGAGGTACCGACGCCGCAATGTCATTATCAAATACTTGCCGGAGGATTGTTCCAGACTCATCCAAGGTGCGTTGGATCGCTTTCTGGTTCTTTTATGGCTTTGAGGCTTATCCAACCTCTGTGCAGCACGAGTGGCTGTCCATTTCACCGCTGTATGCGACCGCTTCTCGCCGCATGATACTACCTTCTCCATTGCGGAATCCAAGGAGCTCAAGGACACAAAGCTTTCGGCTGCCTGCTCCTTGCACACGGCGTCCGGCTCGACATCTTCTTCAACGAGCTCATTGCGTCGGAGACGGTTGATGGAAATTGCCGAGGAAGAGGAGGAGGAAGCACGGGAAAGGAAGCGTCAGTCACTAGTCAAAGAGGAGGAGCGGCACGGCCCGAGTGCGCCGCTGACCTCTGAGCCGCCCGGACCCGCAAAACTGAACGCAGATCTCGCCAATTTGCCCGAGGCCGCGCGGTTCACGAGTCAATTAGAGCCGCCGGTTTTCACAGGCGTTCCCAGACCCTCTTCACCAGCAAAGTCCTTTGATGAGGCTGCCCGTCGCATGTTGTCACAGTCATCGCGGCACGAACTGTATCCAACTTCTTCTTACCCATACTCTAAGCCACGAGTGAAGCTTGGCCCGAGGCCTTCGGTGGAGATAAGTGGCCGGCCCCGGTCAGCTGCCGGAGGAGCGGCAAACAGGCCCGTGTCGACAGTTCCCGCCGGGCTAAAATCATTGTCCAAGGGTTCCAGAAAGGGCCGCACTCACGAACACGACGAAGAAGCACCAGAATCCGAACTCAAAGAAGAGCCAAAAGATCCCTTCCAGCAGTCAGTTGCCGGATTTAACATGGATCCATCTGACGGCGAACCGGCGCGACCGCACACGAGCAGTGGAGCTCATGCCGCAATTGCCACGCCGTCTCCGCTCAAGATCAACATGCCTGCCATTGCTTTACCGCCCAACAAGCAGAGCACAATGACTCCCGAAAAGGCCCGTCTATTGAAAGCGATGAAGTTGAGGGAACAGAAGAAAGTCTCGAACTTGCAGTCAACACTGGACCTCCCTGCTCCTGACATGCCATCCGCCCCAGGCGTTCCGGATGAGAGCGACAATACAAACCCCGAAACACGGGCAATTTCGCCGCTAGCCGAGGATACGCTCCCAGAAGCGAACAGCCAGCAAAATGACGGCCCTTCTGACTTGAAAGCGGACCCTGAACCTGATTTCGATGCCGAGCCGGATCGTACCTCAGTTGATACCCACACGGATTCGCACCCTGCGTCTCCTTTGGCCGCTTCGGACATTGGCGATTCTACACAGGCCTCCTCGTTATCCGAGTCGACCGATGAAACACTCCTCGCCAAGGATCAAGGCCCGAGTCAAGAGGCGGAAGCCGACACACAAATTGCAGCCATCGCAGACAACGAAATTCTGCCATTAGAGAAAGGCGCTGATGCTGCTGAGGTTGGGTTGACCAATGGTGACTCGGAGAATGATAAAGCCGCAATGGATGGACGTGGGCGAGTAGATGACGAGGGTCCCGCGGTGGTCAAGGAAGATATTGAGCAGGAAAATGGAACTTCAAACCCAACACCCGACGGCGAGGCTGACAGATCCTCGGCAATCTCAGAGAAAGTTGAAAAAGATACAAGCAATGATACACTATCTGGAGCGGTTGATGCGCAAGAGACAAAGGTTTCGCATTCAAACGAGGAGCAAACGCCATCATCACCCCAGATTCGAATTCCTCTCTCAAAATTCTCCACACAGGAGGCGAAATCTCCGACAGCGGCTGCAAACCAAGCCATTTCGCCTTCTGCAGCCCGTTCTCCAGACATGGACAGATGGTCTATCCAGGACGCAGCCCCACCTGTGCCCGACAAGGATGACGCCCCCAAGACGGGCAATGATGCAGAAGGCGCTGCTGCAGAAGCTAAGCCGTCACGGCGAAATTTTCCTGGCCCTATTCGAACAGACCTTGATGCGCTTGAGAAGGACAAACGGCGCTCGGTGATCAGCATCACAGAGAACGACGGTCTTATGGATGAGCTGCAGTCGGCAACCGTGCAACAAGCAACACCAATCGCTGTGTCAAAGTCTTCCATGAACCCTTTCTTCTCTGCTGATGCCGGTTACAAGAAAACTCCCGGAGGAGTGGAGAGACCGGGCTTCTCAAGAGCCGTCTCGAATCCTGGCCGCAGCTCTCTTCTGCCCGCAGGAGAAGCCCCTGCAGGCACGGGCAGGTCAGTCTCGACCGGTACTGCGTACCTAAACAAAATTTCTCAGCAGACAACACCGTCAGATCTGAGACCCAAGAGCGCCAAGTTGGGATCGAGCATCTCGCAGCGCATCAAGGCATTGGAAATGCTTTCTGGAAGCGCCAGCCCTAGCGATACGGCGCCGAAAGAACGACCTGCTACGACTTTCTTTGCCGTTCGCAAAGCCAACACGAGGGAGCAGTCCAAATCACCCTCCGTGGTCGACAGAGCCAACTCGCTAACCAGAGGTCCAACGCCTACTCCCCCGGAGTCAATGGAGTCGTCCCCTGAAACTACCAGAGCAGCAAGACGTGACAGGTCCGGATCACTGGTGAACCGTCTGTCCATGTTTGAAGGGGGAAATCCACCCAGAGGCAGGCCTGAATCTATTCAAGTGAAGGCACGCATCATCCGTGATCCGAACCAGCCATTTCCAAAGGTCCCGGAACCAAGAGCGGACGCGGCAGACTACGGTCCCTTGGAGCTCAAGCAGTCGCCTTTGATAGTGGATATCCAGAGCCGCGCTGTCTCGCAGAGCCCGGCCCGGCCCCTTAGTAGTGTTTCGACTCGTCAAGCCGGACAGGAGTTGGCCTCGCAAGCCAAGCAGTCCCTGCTCGAGAGGCGGCTATCGAGGGATAGTCGGTCCCAATCCCAGGACCCGGATAAAGAAGGCACGGACGAGGAGGCGAAGCAACAGTCTACGGGCCCTCGCCCCCGACGGCGGTCATCTCTCTCTGTGGTCAAGGACTTCATCAAGGATCGCGGCGGTTCCCTCATTGGTGTGAAGTCGCCATCGACGGATAATCTTGGCCGATCCCCGTCGCCTGCGCCAACGAGCCTAGTGTCTCCTGCGATGCCTACATCTTCGCAGTCGCCGTCTCGTCCCCCTTCGGTTCATCAGACTGTGTCCCTGGCCCGTCGCCTGAGTATCAGCAGCCGGCGTTCATCGATAGAGCAGGCTACGCCGGCATTTTCCGTCAATAGCGCTGCAATTCTATCCCCTGCCCGCACTCCAGATGCTGGCGGTGAGTCCGAAACGGACGTCAAGGGCGGTGGCAAAAAGTCAGGCCCTCCCAGCCCTAATCAGAGCAAGGGTAGCCGCGCTTCTAGGTTCATGCGGCGTCTCTCCAACACGCTCGTCACCAGCAAGAAGAACTCAGCTCCGTCAAGCCCGCCTACCGTGGCCGAGGAGGACGCTGCCGAGGTCGAGGCTGCGTCCAGGAGCAGCACCGCCCAGTCGCAGCCTAGTATCGTCGCATTCATGGGTGATGTCAATGTACAGTTTCCGGACAACCTCTTGTGGAAACGTCGGAGCATTTGCCTTGACAGCCAGGGATTCCTGATTCTCAGCGCCGTCCAGGGCACGCCCATGATGCCGGCCGTTGCCCCGGGCAAGGACAGACAGCAAACGGGTCTAGTCAAGCGTTACCACATGAGCGACTTCAAGGCCCCCTATGCCCCCGACGTGGAGCTGCAGGAGCTCCCCAATAGCGTGGTGCTCAACCTTGTGGATGGGAGCGGACTGCAGATTGCTTGCGAAGATAGGGCCGGGCAGATGAGTATTCTGCGCAGTAAGTTACGCCTTGCTAAGGTCAGGAATGGAACGAGAGCTGACGAGCACCTAAGTCCTTGAAGAGGCCCATCATAACCACACCAGCTTCGGGCAATGACGATAATTGTCTCCTTGGCTTCCGTTATTGCCTCCCTTGCGTTTTATTAGCGAGCTCTGGCATCCCTGCTCGGTCCGGCGACCATTCAGTTTCCTAGTTGGGGCTTAGGATCCCTTCGTGCTTCTTCACCCTATGCACACTTATATTCCCTGTCTCATGACACATCACCATCCCCTCGCTACTAGATTTCGACATGATGCTTCTTTCCCTTTGGTTCTAATCGTGGGTCACGCGAGGCTTCGATTCGATCCCGCTTAACAATCCATTTGTTTTCTGTGCTCTATGATACCATCATTTCATTTGGACGGCTCCTCAGCTTTCATTTCCTTTTTCCCGTCTGGAACTTTCTTAGGCCTGGATGGCTTCTGGGGTGGCAAAACGAAGAGGGGGTAGTTGGAGGGAGGCACGTTGTTTTACCTTGCAGTCGACGAGACGAGAGGAAAGGAAGCAAGCAGGTACTGCGGCTAGCGTCGCGCAAGCATGCTAGCAAGTATATGCAGAATATTGAGATAGGGGGATAGGCCACCCAGACAGTTTTCAAGGGTACGTAAATAAAAACTTCTAGGCGACACATCTATTTCGCTGTCTGTCAGGGTCGATACAACACCATGCCTTCCAAGCATTTGTGATGGTTGGCCTCCTAGACCGCCTGCGTAAATACTAGTCGACTAGGACCGCAAGCCACAATGTTAGACCCGGAGAGAACTTCAGCGTAGCTAGTCCAGCACGCTTGAAAAGCAGACGCAAAGAGGAAGAGGGCGTCGGACAACCCAGGGCAAGAGTGCTAGCTCGAGAACTGCGGTGAGACGTTAATACATGACCTAAACATAAGATGCTCCTGCCTCCTATCTGTCGTTGGCACCCTATCATCCCAGACTGTCCTTTTGGCGAAAAGAGAAAATATCCTAGTATTACAGCACTGGCCCCCTGTGAGAAGCGAGGACTGACGGTTCATCATGTATATATACAGGAGAAGAGCGGAGCCAGTGTGAGTGTGACGGTCCCTATGTTGGTACGGTCGGTTTGTTTCGCATAGCAGCGAGGGGGATAAAAGAGGTATGTGGGTAGGTGACGTGCTTCCCGTTGAGTAATCGTCAACAGCGCGCTTCCGCCCAGTCCATTTGCGACAGACACCAGGCCGGCGCAGTCAATCCGTCAGTTAGACCACAGCGTCACGCCAAACTGAGTAAAAAGCGAGCGCAAAGTGTTGTCTGCCATCCTCCCGTTCCCGTTCCCCTTTTCCGTTCTGTTCATGAGAAAGCAGGCCCTCAAAGAGCCGGCCTAGCCTCAGCTTTGCCACCAGCCCCGGCACCCCCAAGAGCAGCAGCAATCTCCTCGGTACTCATGCCGCCCTGTGCACCACCCGCACCACCCTGTCCGCCCGCACCGGCGGTGAGCACCTCGCCGCCGAGCTCGCGCATGCGCTGCTCCTGCTCCATGGCCTGGATGCTCTGCTCCTCGCCCCAGGCGAGGGCGAAGGGGACACCCACGAGAAGGGCCGAGACGGAGACGGTCCAGGCGGCGCGACCCGCGAAGAGCAGCACCGATTTCACCGCCGACGTGGTCTGCTCGTACTTGTGCCCGATCCACCCGCGCGCCGCGGCGGGTACCATATCGCGCAGCGCCCCCAGCCGGTCGGCGAGCGTGTCGGCGGACGGGTCGTAGTTTGAGTCGGTTGAGATTTCGGAGTCTGTTTTTATATTGGAAAGAAGAGACTGGTTAGAAGCGCTGAAGAAATTTTTCCTGTCGAAGATGTGGCAAGTACATACCTGTGTCAGTGAAGTCCTCGTCATCCTCCGCGGGCCCAGGCTGGGGCTGCTGGAAGTGCTCATCTTCTACTTCCACGAGTTGCACCATTTTGGCGGATGTGTGTCGATGTGTTGAGGTACGGCCGGTATGGAATGAACCGAACTGAATGGGCCGACAGGAAGAGGGCGTCTGTGGTCAGACTGCTCGTTGATGATGAAGTCCGCTTGGAATGATGGTTTGAAATCGATCTTGATGGATTGAAAGATTTCAGTTTGTCTTTCGTCAAAAACGCCCTCTGCAACTTACAGTCGTCTTTTTTCGCCGATAAGGAGGATGACGGTCTTTTTTAGAGTAGCTAAACCAAGATAGGTTAGTACACGGATGGGGTCCCAAAAGCCTTGCACTGTGCACTGGTGTAGGCCTATGCCCTGTCACGGTAAATGGCACACTGTGTCATTCGCCCCTGAGTGATGCCTCGCCTTCAACACTTCGCATTATTCTTCTATGGGATGTTATCATTGCTATCTTAACATCGTACTATCGTGTGCCGCCCCTGACTTCGCTATTCATGCACCGTGCTCCATAACCACGTCCACTTCACCATGCTCATGATAAAGAACAATTACCCCTACTCCAGCGATGCTATCAGCTGCTTACTATCCAGATTCACGTTCGCCCTCTTTCGGGCGCGTCCGCAAACCTGATGGCCCGCCGGGAAGGGGGCACTCTAGGCGTATCGTCATCATCACTGTCTTCTTCCGCCGGGCCTGAACCCATCCCGAGGGCAGCTTCCCTTCGGCGCCGTTCTGCCGCCGTCTCGCCCGTATCGTCGTTGTTTTCGTCTGTTCCCTGCAAAGCCGCCATCCTACGCCTGCGTTCCACTGCTGTTTCCGCTTCCGTTTCCCTCTCCGAGTCTGGTGGCGTGGATTTTGGTGGAGAGGCCGGGCTCATTGACGATGAGGATGAAGGAGTACCCGAGCCACCCGCCTGTCCAGTCGGCCGCGCTTGGCTGAGACCCGCAGCATCGGAATCATCTTTCTGGGTAGCCGTTGTCTCTCCAGGAGGTTTGCTCTTATGCACCTGCAGATCCTGTTTCGCAATATCTTTGATGGTCTGTGACGCGGTAGACTTATTGACGACCTCACGCCGCGCGGACTTGTCCAACTTCTGCACCTCCCTGATAAAGTCTTCCTTGGTCATCCTCCTGCCAACGCCGCCAATAGTGAACCTGATATGCCTGTCGTCCTCATCGTCTTGTTCGTTCGCGGCGATTTTCTTCTGCGGTTTTTGCGCTGAGGACTCGCCGCCGCCTTGGTCTTCGCTTCGTGACCCTGCTGCCGCTCCAGCCTTGTCCACAGCTCTGCCGAGGACGCCCATTCCCATGTACTTCAGAGTTTGACTCATGAAGTGAGGTTGGGGCTTCTCCGTTGGTAACTCATATTTCTTGATCACTTCTCCAGCTTCGTCCTCCACGATGATCTAGAGACACCACGTTAGCTTATTCACTCCAGTGAACGAACACATGGGAGATTTGGTGGGGACGCACTGTTCTGCCGAATTGGTAGGCGCGAGCCGGTTCACCCTTTCTCGATGACTTCTCTTTACCCTTTCGTTTTGCAATCTCTCCCTCCCGCCAATTCAGAACCTTCTTCTTCAATGCTTCATAGTTCCAGCCAGACGCCCCAACCTCCGATTCCAGTTTGTTCGCCAGAGCCTTGGCTTGCTCAGCAAGATTCTCGGTATTGGAAGGTTTGACGGCCAACACGTCACCCTCTGCATTTTCGACAACGATGTGATCCCCCTCATCGTAGACTTCGAGCTCACTCCTGCCTTCTTGTGTTGGGTTAGCGGCAGACTCGGCAGAGGCAGGCTTTTCGGATAAGGCTTCTTCAGCTGCGAGTTGAGCAAGTTCTCCATTCCTGGGCGAGCCAGGTAGGGCGGTCTCCGTTGGGGACATAGGTGCAGAATCTTGCGGGCTTAGCCGTGTTAGGTCACTACTGCCTCGTGGCAGCGTGGGAGAGAATTGGCCCATCTGGCTGCGACGCTGGGGGAAGATGGCCGATTGGCTGATGGGGCCACCAGGACCGATGCCATCATCCCACTTCTTCTTCCGCCTTCGTGCGGCCAACGAGGAAGCCCTACTCCCTTGTCGGCTGTTACTGTTGTTGCTCTCATCCTCCTTCACACGACGAAGGAAGTTTCCAGGGACGCCAACTGGCGGCAGTGTGCCGGGTGGAAATTCGGGCAGCTTGAGCTCTTCACCCTCTGTATCAGACATTGTCCTTGCCTGCGACCGCGACTGCGACGAAATGCGTGGTAAGCGATTCAGCCAACTCGGGCCATCCTCGTTAGCCTGTGTGTACGACATGGTGATGGTCAGGGTGTTGATGTGCTTTCCCAACGTAAACACGGCGACCGAAGAACCGTGTACAATGATTGAGGCGACGACGATGAAGGAGACAATCGGCCAGACGAGAGTAATGATGGTGAGGTGCGGGGAATCCTTTGGAATTTCCGCAAGGGGAACCGGATCGTGGGATTCTAGCTCGCCCCGTGCCAGCATGGCGACGAAGATAGCGCCAACACCGATGGGCCCGAAGTGGCCAGCAAACAGAGCCTCACGCCAGGTCTTCATATCGGGAATTATGGGCTTCAGGACCATCATGACGGGGATTCGGCGGAAGAGGATGACGAATATAGCGAGCACAGCCAGCCTCCAGGCGCTCAGGCCCATGGCGTGGTCGTTGAAAGTTTCCCAGGGGATGATTGTGCCAAAGTAGACAAAGTATGCCAGGTTGATCAGTAGGTCAATCACGTTGGAGACATGGGACTCCTCCGTTTTTTGCGTAAACCAGCCGTCATTTGAGAAGCCAACCCCCGCAGCGAAGCCGACCAAGAGATCGTCGAGGCCGAGGATGCTGCCGGATCCGGCACAGAACAGGGCCAAGACGAAGTAGAAAACGAGGAAGCTTTCCCGGTCGATTAGGTCATGCGCCTCGGCGTACTTGATGCCATGTCGAGCGAGGTAGCCGATGATGAAACCGTAAACGGCACCGAAGATGCACTCGTACAGAATTGTGTAGACGATCCAGTGGAAAGAGACTTTGCTGGCCTCCTGCTTGTCATGGATCAGATACAGGGCCAGATAGATGAATGGAAACGCCATGCCGTCGTTGCAGCCCGACTCTGCCAAGAGAAGGTCGCGCAGGTGCTTGGGTACCCGTTTAGCAAACTTGCCCTTGCCCACGACCGAGGAGGCTAGGACTGGGTCTGTAGCCGTGACACAGGCGGCCACCACCAGGCTCTCGAGGAAGTTTAGGGGCTCAATCAGCCAGAAAATAAAAAGGCTGACAACCAGCCAGCCAAACATCATGACAGGGACGAGCAGCAAGGTGACGGACCTCCAGTGCTTTTCCATGTAGTACTTGGGCAGCTCAACCCCAACGGCGAAGCACTGCACAACCAGGACTAGACGCGAGAACTCGATGGTGACAATGTCGACGCTCCCCCACTCAAAGGGGTTGATGAGGTTGGCAGCATGGGGCCCGAATATCACACCACAGAGGGTAGCGATAGTGGCCTCGCCAATGTACATGCGCTCCTTGATGAAGGACGAACATAGCATGAAGAGGGAGGTAAAACCTCCCAGAATAATGTAGACCAGGTGCGATGAGGTGATGGAGAGGTGATCCCAAGCCATGGCTCAAGACACTTGCTCCAACACCAACGAGGTGTCGAGGTGGCCAAAGTTTCGTGATGCCTCAGACCTGGTACAATGGAAAGGAGAGTTGAATAATACTGAGTATCAAAGGTGGGCTGTCCAGGTCCAGGATTGGTGGTCTTGGCCGAGGGAAAATTGGAGAATCCGAGGGATCGGTGAACTTTGACGACGTCACTGGGGAAAGGCGACAGTCATTCCTCGCCAGCCTAATTCGCTGCCCAGTGTCGTCTTCGGGAGAATTGGGTCCAGCCACAGGAGCGAAGAATCGAGACATGCAAAGACGCGACAAGACGCCTTAGGTTAACCCGTTCAGCAGACAACCCAATTCCTAGCTGCGACGGGATAGAGTCTTCGCCTGGACCCAATTGGAACACTGGGATTCTAAAAGCCCGACAAGATTTTTCGTCTCTTCTTTTTTCCCACCACCGATGCGGCGCAGGCGCGGGAAAGGATGAGATGCGCAGCGAAAATCCGGGGAAGGGAGGCGCGAACACGGAATAGACAAGACGAAGGAACAGCAATCGCAGGGGGCAATGTTCATCAATGGAGCCAGCACAGATCTGGTCAACCAGATGGGAGAGCGCGATGCGTGCGCCTCGTTTTGTTACCAGGACTTGCGGATTCCTTGGACTTGCCACCGGGGCACTCTAAGGGCTGGCCCGGGGCATCCATGACATCTTATACTTCCGACCAAACTTGGCGAAGAGCGTGTACGGAAACTACAGGGCAGCAGTAAAGAAACTTCGGCCCTGGCGCCGAGCCCCCAACCTTCTCTCGAGGGCTTGGCGGCAATTGCGGCCATGCAGTCACGGTGGGTCTAAAGTCCGGCACGGAGACGGATGCTTCCTGCCTCCAGCGTCTACCGGCCCCTAATAGAGGCCGAAATCAACTTACTCAGGTACGTGCAGTGGCACCGGCAGGGCAATCTACCACAACAAATTCCAGACATGAAGACTTCCGCAACTTACTTATTTCCACCCCTTGAACACCAGGCATGATGCCCGACCTGAGCTGGCGACAAGGCGGACCGCTGTGTAATCCGATTACCTGGTTCCCTCGATGCTCAATGGCTGCCCTAATCCTGTCTCACGCTTGGCACCCAGTGGATGTGTTTTTTTCGGCTACGTACCTGGAAACAAACTGCCCTTATCCGTACAGCTCCGCCTTCTCGGTGAAGAGAACGGATTCTCTATTCTCTCACCCTGAGAGATTCGAATTTGTTTGACTGACCTCGCGTATCGACAAGTTGGACGAGCAATTCCAGGTTGCTCAATTGCTGCTTGCTCCTTTCGGACTTGCCCAGGGATCGACTGCTGCCAAGCCCCGGCCCCCGTCTAGATCCGCCCACCGGATGCCTTGCATCCACCCAATGCTCGGCCGGCCCGGGATCCTTTTTTCTTACAAAAACAACCCCTACTTTCCCGAGTTCAAACTGCTGATTGCAAGCCAATTGGATTTGGAGCCCATATACGAAGTAACCGCGCGTGCCGTCGACAAATACAGCAAGATATTTTGTGCCACGGGGTCCTTACACACCGGATATTCAAAGGAAGACAGCGACGGGAGTTGTTCTCCACGGGAGGAGCGGCGGTCCGGCCAACGTGGGGGTCGAGCTGTGTTTCTAGAGTTACATGCTCTGATTGGAGTCTGGCGGAAGGCACAGGAACATTTTAGCTCAGCTGCCCAACCACGAACAGATGACGTCGGCACGGGCCAGACTGCCACTGCATTGCCGGACTGCATACGGAGGTGGATATGGATACAGCTCACAGTCCTACCTTCGCTAACTGACAGACTGCATGACTGGAAGTTGATCCCGTGACCCGCTCTCGGACCTGAATAACGGGCTCTAGCCAGAAGCGTACTTCAGCTACCAAAAGATGCGGGGAATGATCTGTGTTGCCCCTGTTGGGTATTCGTACACCAACGAGGACGTGGGGGACTGCTTCCGGTTGGTGAATACAAAGTTCGATTCATGAGTTCCTCAATTGCTTACTGAGAGCCTCGGAGTCATTTTTCTGATTTGCTCAATGCTCGTTCGAAAGTCTAGCTCGAAAGTCAGAGTGTAGACAGACCAACCTGTGCATCGAGGACTCAGGAGCCCTCACTAATGGATACCTAGGTATACTTTGCATGCTACGCTAGCTAGGTAGATATTTTGTAGCCCTCTTTCTCCATGGAAGTTAACTGATGCATATGGCACCCAGCTAGATATGCAGTTTACTTTGAATGAATGCCAGATTATGTCAAGGTGCGCCAAGTTGTCAACTGATGTCTAGATATGCAGTTTACAAGTGAAATGAATGCCAGATCAATGTCAAGGTGCGTCAAGTTGATTGTCAACTGATATCGAGCGTCAACGGAGTTAGGGTTAGGGCGATTACGCTATTCATATAGCGGGATGTTTTCCCGTTTTGGGAATCCTGGGATTGGTCACTTAATTATCGACGCGCACGGGTCCTCGCGTAGCTCCCCTCTTGCCTTGGCTCTCAAACGCGAATTTCTCCTGACTGACGCGACGAAGCGTCGTATCATTCATGAATTGCAAGCAAACCCCGAGGACCCAGGACAGGCCAACAGCTCGCCCCCGTGGCCCTGACTCTGTATGACTGGGCTCTCCAGTCTTGTCCTCCGTCGAGCAGCCGTTTCCCTCGACAGGAACATTGTACACGGTGCCGCCCGGCCTGCCAATCCGCACCCCGTTGGATTAAGTCCCACCTTCCCCCCGAGCCCAATGTTGCGAAACGCCGTGGCCGAGGCCAACAAGGCCGCTGCCGCGAATCAGCAATCTCGGACATCCGCCAACAGGAGTCTGGAGAAGCAGCTTTCCCCTTCGAGCAGCCCGAGCGCCGTGCCGAAGAAACCCCAAGAGAGTGTTGCCAGCATGCTCTCCAGGCCTCGACCCCCTCCGAGCTCGATTGGCCCATCGAGGACAGCCACAAGGGCGGATGCGCTACAGAGCCGACCTCTCAACGCCACCCGGCCTAACCGCAGCAGCGTCAACGGCACGAGTCTCGCTTCTATCTACAGTAAGTCGGACTCGTTTCGGTCAGAACCCGACGTGATCGATCTGCTCGATCATACCCCTCCTCCGCCATCTGGGTCGCGAGCAAGCAATCAAGCGCCTTTGGTGGACATTTTTGAGAGCGACATCGACGACGATGATAACCTGGACTTGGACTTCCGGGCGAATCCACCATTGCCCTCGCTGTCTCGTCCTCAATCACGTCCAGCCGCTTTCAAACCCAAAGATGACCCTCCGCCGAGCACCACTAGCACGCTCTCCTGGTCGCAGTCATCTCCTTCCCATCTCGCCCCTCCAAAACCCCGGATTGCAGAAAAAACCGCAAAACGCGAGTCGCCGGATAATGGCATGGTGGAAACCCATATCATAAAGAAGCCCAAGCGAGAGCCGTCCAAGCGAGAGCTGCCCAAGCACTGGGCTGGATCATCAACGAAGGCGCATGATCCTGAGAAAGTCTACGAGGCTGCCGCGATGACTCCAGCACCGAAAGCCAAGGCCCCGTTACCGTGGAACACCACTGCCAGCGCGATAAAAGCACAAAAGAAGCAGCTGAAGACGCAGATTACGGGAGCCTCCAAAGCTGAAGCCTCCATGGATGATATACGTGAAGCAATCAAGTCTCACGTTACTGCAACGACCTCAGCCATCACCCTTAGCAACGAGCAGCGACACGTCAAGAGTCTCGTCGTCGAGAAGGGGCAGAGTGTCTTCTTCACTGGTCCCGCTGGTACGGGCAAGTCCGTGTTGATGCGAGCAATTATCCAAGATCTCAAGAAGAAGTATGCCAGAGACCCGGAGCGGGTGGCCGTCACCGCCTCGACGGGCCTGGCCGCCTGCAACATCGGTGGCATGACTTTACACAGCTTTGCAGGCATCGGCCTGGGAAAAGAAGACGCCAACACGCTAGTCAAGAAGATTAGGCGTAACCCCAAGGCAAAGACCCGTTGGCTCAAGACCAAAACTCTCATTATCGACGAAGTCTCAATGCTGGATGGTGACCTCTTCGACAAACTCTCGCAGATTGGCAGAATTCTTCGGAACGATGGCCGGCCATGGGGCGGTATCCAGCTGGTTATCACGGGTGACTTTTTCCAACTGCCCCCGGTACCCGATGGCGGCAAGCAGAGCGAGTCCAAGTTCGCATTTGACGCTGCCACCTGGAACATGTCAATCGATCACACTATCGGCTTGACCGAAGTGTTTCGGCAGAAAGATCCTGGTAAGCCGATAATGCTATATGGACAGCTTTTACAGATTTCATGCTCACGAATCCGCAGAATTTGCTGCCATGCTCAATGAGATGCGTCTAGGCAGGATCAGTGAGCAGACAGTGCAGAAGTTCCGGGCTCTCAGCAGGCCTCTTCAGTTTGACGACGGCCTTGAGGTCACTGAACTGTAGGTCGTGACGCACACTACGCTATAAAGCCCACGAAGCTGATCCTCTGTACCAGATTTCCCACGAGACACGAAGTCGAGACGTCGAACCAGAGACGGCTCCAGAGCTTGCCTGGCAAGTCGTACCGCTACGAAGCCATGGACACAGGGGACCCAAAAATACGAGACAAGCTCCTCGCCAACATGATGGCACCTCCAGTCATCGAGCTGAAAGTAGGGGCTCAGGTGATGTTGATCAAGAACATGGACGAGACACTCGTCAACGGGTCTCTAGGAACCGTGGTTGAGTTCATGAGCGAATCGTCGTTAGGGATCAGAGGAGTGGGAGATGATTCTGATGTGGAGTCGGACGCAAAAAAGAGAATTCGCGCCTTTGAATCTGCCCTTTCCGAGGGCTCGAATCCCGACAACAAGTTGTATCCGATGGTGCGGTTTCACGCGGTCGACGGGTCGCAACGACATCTCCTTTGCGTCCCTGAGGACTGGAAAGTGGAGCTCCCAACAGGTGAAATGCAGGCATCCCGGAAGCAGCTGCCCTTGATCCTGGCGTGGGCACTTTCAATTCACAAAGCCCAAGGACAGACCCTGGAGCGTGTCAAAGTCGACCTTGGCAAGGTGTTTGAGAAGGGGCAAGCCTACGTCGCGCTCAGCCGCGCTACCAGCCAAGAAGGTCTTCAGGTGCTACGCTTCCAAAAGGACAAGATCATGGCTCATCCTCGAGTGGTCGAGTTTTACAACAAGCTGTACAGCGCCGAGGCGGCCGTCAAGAAAAAGGCGGCCGGTTCCATCACGAGCTACGCGACTAAAGTCACTAAACAGGAAGCCCTGCCACGGAAATTTGCAGGTCAGCAAGAGGATGTGTTCGACGAGGACGAAGAAGAGGCCATGGCTGCGTATGGTTGAGGCCATTGTATTGAGCCCGCATAACATGGTGTTGTAGGGACGTGGAGTTACGGGCATTTTGCAATCTCTTGGGCTGAGCCTGCCTTTCCCTTATTAGGGACTGTTTGGAACGGCTCTTGCTACTACCTACTGTATGGGGTACGTGATGTGGGGCGTTTTGGGGCGTTTCGGTCACGGTGTTCGTCATAACCTGGTTGAGTCACGTTGTATATTTACAAACTTTGAACGGGCAGCCGTGGCAGGATGGAACCGCAGCTTATGGTAGGCTTTTCATAGACCGTCGACGGCAAATATATCCCAATGCGAGGTTGATGGAGTACTGGCAAATACGCTGCGCGATCACTGGGTTCTAACTCATTACCAGTCTTTGAAATCGCGACATACTTCTCGAGGGGCGTCGCTGGGGTCAACACCAAGGCCGATATCAGCGATGATTGGCAATATGCTCTCATATCCTACGCCTCCGCACCTGCAGAGGTTACACTATTAGTTGTACGTTAGCATCCAAATTTGAGCATCGATCCAACTTGTCGCAGTGCGGGTAACCTGAATGCCACTCTTCTCTTGCTGTGTTGCCAACGCTTCCGGTTGAACAGACGCTGTCTCTGGTTCTACGGCAGGTTTGCCGTTCTCTTCTGGGTCCGGGTGCTCATGGATACCATCGTGACTGACTTGGGCGCGTAATCTAGGTAACGCTGCGCCAGGATTAGCAGAGCAGAAGACAGTCACAGCTTGTAGGGAAAGGGGAACAAGCTCACTGATCAGCACACCGAGGGCCTGTAGCAACAGTGGCACCCAGAGAAATATGGCAATGACCTGGCCGAATCCCCACTCATTGTCCTCAAAGTCGTCTCCGGAGATGCTCTTCATGGCGTCCCGCTTGCGCGACATTTGCACCGCACAGTACAGACTCCCAATAGACAGCCCAAGCGACAGCAACCCCACTGTAAACGGCTCGCGCTCGTCAATGATCAACTTCCACAACAAGAACAGAATAGCGCCAAGCACGACCAACCCGGCGAGCCCCGCAAGGGAAAGCCCAAATATGGTCAGCCCCCGCCTCCACCCGTCGGTGTTGAGGAACTCAGGGAACGGCGCCGGAAGGTTGGGCAACGCATCGGTCGGCAGCTGGCCACGGAAATAGTCAAACCCGGGAAGGACAGAGCCGTACGACGAGCACGCGGTGCCCAGCTCCTGGACGGCGGCCCACGTGGTCCGGGACGTGGTGCGCAGGCGGCCGACGACGCCCATGTACAGGGCGAACTCGGCGAGACAGCAGACGGCCGTGACGACGACGCGCTCGAAGGGCCTGCGTTTGGACTTGGACTGGCGGACGACGACACCCTGGGCAAGGCTTACGGAGAGCAGGGAGAGGAATTGCATTGTCAGCAGGGACTCGAGGAAGGCGATCTCGTAAAAGGGCGCGCCGCGGATGCGCACGATGGCAGCGATGGCGACGGGGATGGTGAAGCCCGCGTTGGCGTCCCAGAAGTTTTTGTGTAGCCTGACGAGCGGGTCGAGCATGTTTCTGCCCAGGGCTGAGGGAGGGGAGAACTTGTGGAGGCAGGCGTAGATGGCGACGAAGATAGGGCCAAAGACTACGGCCAGGGCGACCTGGACGAGGTACGAGATGTGTGCCTTGCGGGATGGGCTTCGAGTCAGTGGACATTATGCACCGGAATACAAGGCCCTATGGCAGGAGTGTGTATCCTTACCCCTATACCAGAGAGGTCGGGGTTCCCGCTGCCCCAGAAGAGCTTGCATATCTCGGGACACGCACTAACTGTTCCGGTGATGTTGAGGGAGCCATCCAGTGCCTCATTCAAGGAAGTCGGTGATGGTACTGGATGTGAAGCTGACGCAAGCTGAAGGGCTGCTCATCTTAGTTCAGGTAGGTCAGGTTGTTGTCGTAGTCTGCGGAGGCCGATGGTCAGTTGCTGCAAGAGTCAAACTCCTGCTGGGCTATTCCCAGCGACTGCTGCCTCTTGCGTATAATACGATGTCGCCTAGGACGGTTACCGGTTAGCAAGCTGGAAGACTTCCCAGGGACAGGTTTGTGATATATGAAGCCAAGAACGACAAGGCTGTGAGCTGCTTGTAAGTGTGCACATGAGGCACTTTGACGGGCTCCCCGCCTCAGCTCCTGTCCAGCCCGGGTTTTTACGAGTCGTGGTAAATACTCGGAGCCTTGCGCTTGGGACGGGATCGGTTACCACATTTACTTTGCATGCTGCCATGTAACTGCTGTATGCCAGCAGCGGCATGAGGAAAGGGGCTGACCTGCACTGGCTATTGGTAGAATATAAGCGACAAGACAGCTTTGGGTTAGAAGTCTGCATGTGTAAGCTCTGTCAAGCCTTGCCCACACAGCGGTATCATAACGTAGATGCTGGAAATTTGAACAACATTTCCTGCCGCCTCACGATGTGGTAAAACGAGGCTGAAGGAGTTTGTCTGATCGTGTAGACAATCAGCGGGAGATGATGGAGGACGGGGAGTAGTCTGCGCTGCTATCCGGCATGGGATATTTTAAGCTGGGAGAGAGCAAGAGAGGACTTCCGACCCGGACAGTGGTGATGTTCCAAGAGCATTGGGCAGTGGGATGGTTCCAGGATTGCCTCAGTTCGCCCGGAGTATTCGTCCTTTCTATACGGATAAGGTAGAGCTGATGTTTCTGTTAAAAATCTGTAACGTTAACTTTACCTCCGTACTCGGTAAGGTACAGATAGCTGGGTAAGGTACCTCCCTGGTTTCCAGTTGACCTGCGGTCCCGCGTTTTCTGACTGATAAGAAGTAGCTTATCGATAAGCATAGTCTGACTAGCAACCTAGCGCCAAGTTCAACCACTAAGATAGCGAAAGTTGTGATACATTTCATCCGAGAGCGACTGCAGCCAACAACGCAACCGACTTCAATAACTGAATTTCCTTCGGTGCAAGGCACTGCCTGCCTTCGATACACTTTCACAAACCTCAGAATCGCCCTGCGCAGGTTTTAATATTCGAACAGTCGGACAAGGCAGTTTCTGTTCCAGGCAACGATCCGAGTCTCGGACTAGCCGCCCGCCATCCGCCATGGCGACCGAATTCATCGGCGTGCAGATGCTGGTAACGCTGCACGGCGATCCGCCAGCACGTCTCAAAGGGACCATTAGTGCTGTAGAAGCCGGCGCCAGTCTGACTCTAAGCAACGGTTAGTGATTTTCTCTTTGGTCTCTTGACGCCTGCCTGTCCGGCATGTTGACTTGGCTTCGTGAACAGTCTGGATGCTCAATACCAACGAATGGCGCCCTCGCATCACCATCTCCTCAACAGAGATTGCCGATCTTGCCGAGGTACCAAGCGCACCTCCGCCGGACCTCTCCAACCCCGTTCAGAAGAAAGCCCCTCCGATTGTACCTCATATTCCCCAGCCGGCGCCCAAACCAGCCCTCGTTGATCCTGCCATCCTGGCAGTGGGAAAGCCGGCGCCAGCTACATCACCGGCGCACCTGCCAGAGACCCGTCTCCCACCAATCAAGATAGAGAAGCGCAGTCAGGACACAGTCATTGTTCCCGTAACCCAAGCCGAGGGCACGACGGAGGATCTCACCCCTACCGTTCGCACGGCAACTCTAAAGGGGTCAAAGGTTGAGGGCGATGGTGCAGAAACTGAGTCAGCGGAAGATAAGGATGCTACAGGCGTTGTTCTCGAGTACGATGAGACAGTTCGTCGGAAGAATAGGCGGCGGCAGCGGAAGCCGGGGAACGCAAAGACATCTCAGGAGGATGTTGAGGCGTCCCCAGCGCCTTCAACGAAAACAGCCGGCAAAGGGAAGGGCTGGAGACAGACACCCATCCTGCAAAGCACAGCATCCTTCCAACCGTTCGCCTCGCTAAAACGAAACGGCACTAAGGGTCGCCAGGCCCTGGATAACGGGTGGGCATCTGAGGACGTTACGGATGTTCAGGAGATGGGCGACTTTGACTTTGAAGGAGGCCTGGCAAAATTCGACAAGCAGAATCTGTTCGAGCAGATGAGAAAAGACGATCAGGTCGATGAAGCTGACCGCCTGGTGTCGCACAACCGGCAACCCCGTCCCAAGCCCGGCACGGCCGGCGGCAAGAATCTCCACTACTCAGAAAATGTGCTGGACATGCCTACAACCATACTAAAACCGCCCAAGGACAGGCCCGCAACCAAGGAGACACCCAACGACTTTTGGAATAGCGAGGCGGATGACGGTGTACCCAACAACAGCGAGCGACTGAGCGGCAGAGACCCCGGCATGGGCAGCCGGCAGGGTTCGCGTCGCGGAGAGAATAAGGTTCCGGCAGGCCGGCGTTCCCATTCTCGCAAAGCCGCCGAGCCGACGAGAACCGGATCTGGCCCTAGCAGAGTAAGCTCCGGTGTAAGCCACTACCGCAATCAGTCTGCCAAAGGGAGCCGGCCAAGTAGTCGGCTTTCGTCGCGCGCCGCGGCCGCTGACAAGAAGAAACAGCTTCCGACACCAGCCGTCCCGCAGGGTCTCTACTTGCTGCCGTCGAATCGCCGGGTCGAGGCTGTCTCGCCATTGCAAATGTTCAATATCGAAAACATAGCGCATAACGAGATCGGGTTAACAGAGGAGATGATGACGGAGAACGCAGGCCGCGGCATTGCCGAGGTGACACTAAACGCACTAGCCGACCCTGCCATTAAGGTGCGGCACGCTGGCAACGTCGATCCGGCCACGGGCAACCCACCCCCGCAAACCGTAGTGGTTCTTGCGGGCAACAATAAGTCTGGAAGCCGCGCCATCGCCGGCGCTCGCCACCTGCGGAACAAGGGCATCAACGTCCTCGTATGCGTTGTTGGCCTCGAGCGCGGCGAGAGGGACCTGCTCGAGGAGGTTAAGCAGCAGGTGCGGCTATACAAGAACCTTGGCGGGCGCGTCTTTGCAAAGAGCGACTTCTTTGAGCATTTGCGCAAGATCAGCATCCCCATGTTGACCATCGACACGCCCCGCACTTCGCTGAGCAGCCTGGCGAACCCAGCCCCTGTGATGCTCATCATCGACGCGCTCCTCGGGCTTGCCATCTCCTTTGAGGAGCTCCGAAACGGCGATCAAGCGACCGTGTACGAGCTCATAGAGTGGGCGAACCGCAACGAGGCGTTCGTGCTGTCCGTCGATGTGCCGACGGGCATAGACCCGACCACAGGCAAAGCCAGCGTCATCGACGGCAGCAGGCTGTACGTCAGGCCGCGGTACGTCGTGGCCATTGGCGCGCCGAAACGCGGCCTGCTCGAGGCCTTGATGGCGGCGGATAACGATGATGCCGATACCGTCCTCGCCGGAGAGCACGCCGCTTTGCCGGATGACGCTGTGTCGGACTGGAAGCTCTATATCGCGGATATGGGCTTGGGGCAGGCCGTGTGGAAGAAGGCCGGGACTAAGATGAGGAAGGGCGTCGATTTTGATAGCAGCTGGGTGTTGGAGATGAGGTATCGTGGGTCGGTGAATGACGAGGATGAGGAGCTGGCTTAAGAGGGTTGTCGGGTACTGTGCAGATGGGGGCTTTGTTGTCAAGATATCTTGTGGTTGGACCTTACGGCGATGATGGCATGAACAGTGCATATTGCATTTGGGGCGGTGCCTTTATGGCTTTTTTTCTCTCAACCAGCAAGGCGTCAAGTGGGGATTTTGTTTTTTTCGCGGTGACTTGGCTTTGCATTGCATCGGATTAGGACGGATAGCCTACGTGTAAGAGAGGCATGAGTTACCTTGCCTAGATAGATGAGCTTCATTCGAAGGGAGAGAGCTGATGGAAGCCCTACACGGCTTTCAACTCTGAGTTGAGTCAGCATTGGGCAATAGCGACATAGCACGAGGCTCAGTCATCGATGTGATTGCCAGACGGAAAATGGCGGCGCTTCTATTGCGTAGGTGGCTCAGGGTTCAGGGGCAACTCTAGACCGGAATCTTTGACAAGATTGACTTTGATACTCTTGCTCTTGGCTATATTTCTTGCAGTTGCCCGTGACATGGTTGTTATGAGTAACTCTTGCCGCATTGTGTGTATATATGCTCGGAGCCCTCATTCATATGCTACTTTGAGAAGCTCTAGAGCACCATCCTAGATGCTTTAGTATGCACTGTATCCCTTCATCTATGTTTATTCTCCCTGGGCACGAATAGAAGGTTGGAATGATAGACCTAGAACGAAGTAGGAGAGTACTTAGTATTATAGGCTGTAGTCCGATAGTACGAGGAGTATTACTAGTCTGTAGTATCAATCACCAGACTACTACTACTAAGACGTTCCCGTCCTCTCCATCAAGATGTCAAACAACCCCCATCTCCCCACCGCCGTCGACCCAAACCACCACATTGCCAGGCACCCGGTCGCCCATGTCCTCAAAGAACCTTCTGACCTCGTCATCCGAATACCTCAAACTGAAATGCGTCAGCACAAACACGGTCCGCGGCCACCTCCTCACAACAGGCTCCAAATCCGCCCAGATGGTATGTTTAGTCTTGTCCGCCTGCGCGCGGTGCTCCTCCCTTAGGAAGCTGCACTCGGTAATGACCACCTTGACCCCAGTATCACCGTCAGCCCGTTCCGAGCCATCATCATCCCCGGAACCAGCCAACCAACCGGGTGCGGCCGCGAGTGTGGCGGCCGTGGTATCCCCGAGAAATGCAAACACAGGCGTCTGTACGGGGCGGGTAAGTTGCACCCCTTCCTCCTCGCGTAATCGGCGCAGCTCCCGCCCGGGAAGCGACCGGTACTCGTCCCGCAGCCGGTGCGTGACGGCGGAAAACAGATAGCCCAGGCACGGCACCGTGTGGTCGCACGCAAACGCCGTTGCTGTCCAGCCCTGCTGTGAAGAGGACGATGATAACCGGCGTAAGGAGACCGTGTCGCCCTCCCGGAGGCCGTGCGTGACGTGAGTTTGGAGCATTGATGCGAGGTCTTTTCCCTTTCCATCGGACTCGGACCCGTTTCCTTCGCCTTTGCCATCACCATCGCCATCACCATCCCTGCTACTACTACTACTACTAGCACTACTGCTGTACAGTAGCCCACCCGTTTCGCTCAGGATGGTTTTTGCATTAACAAAGTCGTCAAACGCCCGCTTCATCTCGGCGGGACAAAAGATGTCGGGCGGGTCATCCCTGTTGACAAACGCCGGCGCGAGCAGTGTATGGTCACTATGGCCGTGCGTGAGGAAGATGTGTTTGGGGCGCAGCTTGTTTACGCACAAACCGGCGTCGAGGAGCAAGTTCAGCTGTGGGATGACGAATGACGTGTGCCATGCCGCCCGGGACCGGCCCGTGAGCGTGAGATGGTGATAGGGCTTGGGAAAGCGCCATTCCAAGATGTCGGAGCGGGGAGATTGTGGGAGTGGCGTGGCAAAGTTTGCGGGTGGCATGGCTAGTGCTTGGGGTTATATCGGTGTTTCACAGCCGGCATGATACTCATGAAAAAAGTATAGTATCTATACTATATCGAGGTGAGCGGCAGCAAGCGGCAAAACATCGGATTCGATTGTTGAGTACTAGTACGTACTAATAGTCACTCGGTGAACCAACATTTTCAATCGGTGTCCACACGGCGTTGTAATTCAGAAACTGTGACTCAACCAGGCGGTACTGTAGTCGGTGACTAGTAGAACAAGTCGGGAGTCAATACTCTCCGTTTGACGCTTCCCCCAAGTTGCCCGATGGTCGCTCGCGCCTTAATGCGTCAGTAAAGCAGCCAAGTTCCGATCTATCCCGTACACTCAAGCAAAAACGAGAGGGTACTAAGAGAAATCATTGAAACCGGTTGGCTTGTTGTGGAGAAGAAATCTATTGTTCTATCCCTCTTAAGCTTTCGCAGCAGGCTCCTCAGGCTCCGGCGCAGGGCGGGCAGGGAGTGTTGTAGTAGTCCCCGGGTTCGGCTCTGAAGCCTGAGTAGCCTGAGCGGCCTTCTTGAGCCGCTTCTTCTCCTTCTCTTTCTCCCTGGCCGCCTTCTTCGCGGCCGCCTTCTCCGCCTCTAATTCCTTCTGTTTGCGAAGTTCCTCGCCACCGAAAGCCTCCCGCCACTCCTCCACCTTGGCCGCTGGGATCGTTGAGAATAGGAGCTCCGGCGTGCCGATGGCATGGCCCGGCTTGAGTGCATTCGCCTCCCAAATATCGGGAATGTGCACTGGAACCCGCTGCTCCTCCTCGCTAGCCGCTTTGAATCCAAGCTGTCTGAGTATTGATTGGGCCTTCTCTGGCATGTATGGTGACAGGACGTTGGCCAGAAGATGGATGAGATTGAGGCCGAAGCCGATGACGGCTCGGCAGCGAGCGGGGTCCTCGGCCAGAAGCTGATTGCTCAGCTTGTTGTCTTGCAGAAGCTTATTACCCAGTGCCGAAATACTAGGTTGCACCGTCAGAACATGCAACTTGAAGGAGTGCTTAGACATGGACAGTGGAGCCATACCTGAGAACCGTAGCCAGCCCTGATCTCAGCTTCAGCGCCTTGAGGCTTGCGATATACTCTTGGAGCAGCTTGTTCACCTCCTCCTTGGATTCTTGAAGAGCTGGGAAGCCCGAGAGGTCGTACTCCGGAACCACACCTTCCATTTTGGCCTGGCAGAATTTGATGACGCGCTGGCACAGATTGCCCAGGTTCTTGAGCAGATCGTTGTTGTTCGCATCAACGAATTCCCTTTGAAAAGGTCAGCTTATCTGAGCCCATGGCAGCTAATGTTAGAATCGGCAAGACATACTCCCATTTGAATTCCGAGTCGCTAGTTTCGGGACGTCTAGACAGCAGGTAGTATCTCCAGATATCTGCGTCGATTCCCGTGTCCTGAGCGTTGTTGCCAAACACACCGACTCCCTTCGACTTGCTGAACTTGCCTCCCTCGTAGTTGAGGTACTCTGTAGTAGAGAGGTGCTTAACCTTGGTCCAGTTTTCTCTTGAGCCGATCTGAGAGGCTGGCCAGATGATGGTATGGAATCTGCATTGACACCTGTCAGACCCAACCTGTATGCGCTGCCCATGCAAGAAGGATACTTACGGAACATTGTCCTTGCCCATGAACTGGTACAGGGAAACATTCTCCGGGTTTTTCCACCATTTTTCCCAATTCTTGCCTTCCAGGTTACCAGCATCGGTGTATGTCTTGGTAATTGAAGGGTACCCGACTTAAAACTTCAGCATTCCACGAACACACCATAAGGTATTTGGGAATGGGGAAAACATACTGCAGGCATCGAACCAGACGTAGAACACCTTCTTGGCATAATCTTCGTCGGACAGGCCATCGAGCCGAGTGGGGACTGCGGGAAGAAGCGCGGTCAATCGAAGGACTGGCAATCTGGGGAAGACATCAACATACTTGGTACACCCCACTTGAGATCCCGAGTGATGCCGCGGGGCTTCAGGCCTTGATCCAGCCAGGAGTGCGTGATGGAGACGCAGTTCGCGCTCCAATTCTTTTCAGCCGATTCGAGCCATTCCTTGATCTCATCCTGCAGGGCGTCTAAGCGGAGATAAAGGTGCTTGGTCTGACGCCTTTCAGGGGTGGCGCCATCAAGCTTGCAGCGGGGGTTTATGAGCCACCCGGTCGCCTTGGTCTCCTGGTTCCCAGACGCGTCTCTATCTGGCTCGAGGGGGTCAAGGAGGTTGCCACATGCATCGCACTGGCAAATTTTGAATTAGCAACTTAGTGGACGGGAAGTGGGTGATAGGGAAGTATCAAACCTGGTCGCCGCGAGCGCCTAGGTCGTGACAGATGCTGCACTCGCCCTCAACATAGCGGTCTGCCAAGAAGGATGAGTGGTTGGGGCAGTAGGCCTGTGTCGTCTCACGCTGCTCGATGTAGCCGTTCTTCCACAGGTTTTTGAATACAGACTGCACGATCTCGGTGTGCTCGGGAGTGGGCGTGCGACCAAATACATCAAACTCAATCCTAAACCAGTCGTATATGCCCTTGTGGATTGCGTGATACTTTGCGCACAATGTCGCCGGGTCGATCCCTTCCGAGAGGGCCTTTGTCTCGGTTGCGGTGCCATACTCATCGGAGCCGCAGACATATATTGTCGGCAGACCCCTCGCACGGCAGAACCGAGCAAAAACATCTGCGGACTGCACCCTGATGGTTAGCGATAGAACCTCTTTGAGTGCCCGCACGTGTGCGAACAGGGGTGCCGAATGTGGCTAAGATGAGAGCATGTATAGTGAACTTACCAGAACACTGCCGATGATGTTGCCTAGATGTGGTACATTATTGACATAAGGCAGAGCACTGGTAATCAGAATGTTTTCCTTGCCAGGCAAGGGGAGCGTCGGTTCTTTTGGTGCACCCATCTTCACTGAAATCTGTGTGTGGTCGTGAAGGAGATTTGAGGGAGTGGTATGTACAGTTCCGCAAAACCTCAGGTCTCAAAGTCGTTTGGGAGTTGGGACGCATTGTGGGCGGGTGGGGTGAGTCATGGCAGGGCCACTTTCCAGCCGAGTCGAAACCCCCAAAGACGGCTAAACCCCGGGAGATAGATTGACCCTGAATTTGGGGGCAAATCTTAGCCTAGGTGCTTCTCGAATTACAGGACTGTGACTAGCGTGTTCAATCTTATCTTAGACATGGGAATTATCAGTTATCGACTAT